>NW_028277094.1:3832000-4135250 GCF_059951505.1 Python bivittatus
CCGGGTTTCCTGGGAACCCCCGGCCTGAAGGCATAACCAGATTTGGAGAGACGTGCAGAATATTAAGAGGGATGGACCTAAACTCACTTCTGGCAGGAGAAGATTCCATAAGGCAGGCGCCACAGCAGAGAAGACCCGCTTCCTGGGACCTACCAAGTATAGTTCCTTGACAGACAGAAACTGCAGCATGCCTTCTCTGCCAGATCTGGTGGGATGGGCAGATATAATTGGGGAGAGGCAGTCCGTCAGATAACGCAGCCCCATTTCATGAAGGGCTTTAAAGGTCAAAACCAGACTTGGACCTGGTAGCAAATTGGCAACCAATGCAGCTCATGGAGTAGAGGTGTAACCTGTGCCATTCTAGAGGCACAAATAACTGCCTACACTGCTACATTTTGTACCAGCTGAAGCTTCTGGATACTCTTCAAGGGCAGCCCCATGTAGAGCGTGTTACAGGAATCCCCTTGGGAGGTGACTAGGGCATGAGTGACAGTGAGCATTGATGTTGGACTAAGCAGCTTTGAAACTCCTGAAGATTCGCTTGTTCTAGAGTGGAGCTAAGGCTGCTGAAGAGTTCCAGACTGGGCTGAGAGAAAGCTGCTGAAGCATTTCAGAATGGCCCAAAGTCCACAAAGATCAAGGAAGACAACATTCTGTCCGCCTGAGAAATGCTAATCATGCCTAATTAACATCCTTGATTAACTCTGAATGGGAAGGGAGTTATAGAGAAAGCTATGCACACAGACAGCCACAAGCTTACACTGAACACATGTCAGATAGAGAAGGGTTAACCTAGAAATAGTTGCTCAAGTAACAATAAATCACTGCTCCATTCTCATTTCTTTACAACCAAGGAAGGAAAATAAGGCAGGAGGGGAAAATGTTTGTTTAACTGCCTACAGCACATTCCTATCTCTGTTGGTACATTAGAAGTAAAATGAATAAAAAGGCACAAGAAGTTCTGTTGTGTGCTGCATTGCTGATCATTTCCTGAGAACCCAAAACTTCCTAACATACCTGTTCAAATTCAGAGCTGTTTTAAGCTAGAAACAATTCCAGAATGGTTCAAAATGGTCATTTTCAAGCTCAATGTGTTTTTGAATCTGGCATTTTTGCAGGTCCTCATGGTGCTATGGGCATCCCCCAAGAGGACTCCTGACCCTGAGAAATTGTTGGAGAATTTCTCATTCCTTGGGGGAAATTTGAAGAAAACTTCCACCCAAGTTCTGTGTACAGACATTTGGCAGATCATTTCAAAAGGCCATTTGTACCTAGCTCTACTTTTTATTTTGTTGACATTTTAGTTGGCCCCGATAAAGACATGGAGAAAACTCCAGCTGTCTGTGCACATTAGGCCTCATAAAAGTCACATTTTAGGCCTAAGGGGTGGATTATGTGGGATAAACCTCAGGTTTTCATTTGTGCAGAGACCTCATCCACCCATTTCTTCTAGGATATTTGTGGAAGCAAGTTCATCTATAAGTTAATGGTCTGAATCAACAAAGCAGACAAATGAGTATGGGAAAATAGTAGGAGTTCCACATAAGAACATTCAGGAGAGAAGGAAGATTGTGAGGAAATGTAAATTACCCGGCAATTTTTTCCTCCCATTTAAATATATTTCTGTGGATTCCAACTTTTGCCTTTTAAATATCCCCCTTAAATTCTCTCAAGAAAGAATTGTGGGCTTGGGGATATATCTTAAGAAAATGTAGTAATATGTGTCTAAACAACCATAAATCAATACATTTGTGAGTAAAAAGCAATACAGATTGGAGTTTTATGTTCTGAAAAACCAGGACTGGTTAACTTTTTACACTTATGGGATATCGTGGTATTTTATGTACTATTACAGAGAGTAGATGAAAATAAGCTGCCAGTTGCAAACTCTTTACTTAAAATAATCCTCTTAACATCTCCAGAATGCTACATTATGTGGCTGATTGCTGCCAAAGAGAATTCCCCCACTTTTCCTCCCTTTATTTTCGTATTTCCTCCAGCATGGGTTTTAAAGAATATCAAATGTATGGCAGTCAAAATTCCCTCCAATTCCCTTGTCCTATCTAGGTGGTTTTTAACAGTTAAAAAAGAAAAGAAAAAAGAACTGTAAATAGTTCCTTGTGTTGACTACATCAGTTTTGTGGAATGGCAACGATTCATTAATATGCATCGATATGCAGAAGATCTTCCTGACAATTCCCAGGATGCTTCCTCTTTCATAAACAGATTGTTGTCAGTAGCTGCATAATCCATCTGAGCATTGCAATAAAAGGAAAATATCATGAAGTGTTCATTGGGCAGTGGAAAATCAAGTGTCTAAAAATTGCTTAAGAGAGCAGGAGACAACAAAATGAATTTCTTTGGTAATCTGCAATTTTAAGATTTCATCCTCCTCCTGCTCACCCAGACATTTCTCAACTTGGGCTACATAATTCTTATCCTTATTCTTCATTGTTTGCTTGTTTCTTCCTTTGTAAGAGTTAATTAATGTAGGTATTGACTGATCACCAAAGAAAATTAAACAACTCTCCCACTGTCCTGACCTGTAATTGATTTCGCCACAAGGTGTGACTCCTAGATTTAATTAGAGGTATAAAGGAATGCGGAAAGATGGAGCAGAGCAAACAACAGATGGGTCAAATAGAGGAAGTCTGAAGCAGAACACTAGTGTGTATTCCAATTTGCATGAAGGTACATACATGACCGTTTTCTCCAAGGTACGATGGAAACATAGATTGTGCTTCGCCTCTAGGTGAAGCAGTGAGAGTGATTGTCTGAAAGCAGAAGTGCAACCCCGAAGTCCAGTGTGCTGCACAGAGGCCCCCAAGCCTGGCCCCAACTGTTATTTGGCATGGAGCCTCCAGCAAGCCACTCAAAAGTTGCCTATAACAAACGCAACCCTGATTATGTTTGACATGTTCAGATTCTCTTGAGCTATGGATGTTTACGGAAGGAAACAATTGATTGGTATATTGCTGTTTAAAATAGATCAGGAAACTATTGCTAATAATAGTGAAAAGCAAGAGGAAAGAAAGGGGAGAAATGAGAGTTGATCTAATAAAGGTCATGGCAATTCAAAGCTAGTACTTTGATGCCTAATGCAGCAAATGCCTCAAATTTGAGTGGGATGCACTCATGTGAGGACATAGGCGTCTGGTGCATGTATGCAAGTAATGTTGCATTAGATATATGCGATATTAGTGTGGCTTTTAGCAGATGCCTAAGCATGAGGCATAAAATGTATATGCTTAAGGGAGGATGAACCCTACAAAGACCTGTGTGCATGATTAAAAATGATGCACTTTCCTCTGTTTTGAGTCCCTTTCTCTGTTGTTCCTTCTGGGTCACATTTTAGAAAGCAAATTCCCTTGGAAAATTTGGAAATAATTATTTCCCAAATGATTGGAAAATAATTATTTTGGTATTTTTAAGTAGTGGAGTTCAACCCCCGCTCTGCTTCCCCCCCCCCCAAATCAGCAATTATCCACCATGACAGTTCCTTCTTCCTTCTTCTTAAGGATATTTAAAGAGTTTCTGGTTTGTTCCAGCTCTGTGAGGGTCATCTGATTGCCCAACAAGGGGGAAAAAAAACCTCTATTTGCATTTTGTGGCAGCCATCCTACGAGGGCCAAATGCACAAATGACTGGATTTGCATGTCTTGCTAAACCATTGTTTTGCTTAGGAAGGGATGACTAGATGGGTTCATGCAGCAAGCTGTGAGAGATTGTGGGGAGGCTGGGAAAGGAATGAAAGAGGACACAGGTATAAATAATCAAGTGATTGCAGTGTCAACTGAGCTCTCATAAATGGCAATTTGGGAATAGATCTGGTAAGGAAGATTTCAGATCATTCAAAGAGACTCTGCCTTAATGAACTCACTATAAATGAGGCTAGGAAATTCCTCTTCCAGTTTCCAAGATTCTGTATTTATCCTCAGACTAGCATTCAAGAGACCTTGCTGAAATCTCTGTCATTTTTGCTTGGCTGGTCTTGCCCAGTTATGTGAGGCTGACCCCAGCCAAGAAAGAATCAAACAAACCAAGTTATGGTTGAACATGATGTGTGAATCAAACTTTGAATGGTTGAGGGAAGAGCTTTGTTCCTCTTCAGGACTTTGAAATGTTGTACTTGCATCTTCAAAACAGATCGTGACAGGATTTGTGTGTGTTTAATTAATGCTGCATTATGCAACAGTGAATGTATGGTTCAGCACCGGTGTTAAAGAAGAGGCCCGTTGGACTTTGTAGGAAAAGACTTGAAAAGGTTTGATGCTGCATCCCGGATCTTTTATTTAAATGACTGACTAGCCTTTTTCTAAAATCCTGCAGTTGAAGTGTGTACATTGGTTTTGTGTCTGTGTGTTTTTCAGAAGAATAACAACAGAAAAGACTAGTTCTTTGAAACAATTAATACACACGGTACTCTTCCTCACATACTTTCCAGTGTTGCTTAACAAGCTAAAATGAGTTAGAATTTTGCTTCTCGGGGGCCTCTCAAGGAATAATAAGGTAACATTTCCAATATATAATGAGATCAGAGCTAATAAGGTCAACAGTTGCCTCACTGCACAGCTAGATTTGTCCATTGTCAAACTCTCATCAAGCTTTAAAGGGAGAACTGCAGTTAAATTAATGCTGCATTATGCAAAAGTGAATGTATGGTTCAGCACTGGTGTTAAAGAAGAGGCCTGTTGGACTTTGTAGGAAAAGACTTGAAAAGGTTTGACGCTGCATCCCGGATCTGAAATTAATAAACCTGATCCTCAGTAGGGCACCTGTGTTGCTGCACCCAAATATCAGAGCATTACTTTGATCACATGACTGTAGTTCACCATGTGCCCATCGAAATAGGCTTTGGCTTAGAAGTAATGACGGCTTTATAATAATCCTCTGCTAAGCTCTTGTCAAACTCTGAAATTACGTAGAATCGGGGATGACTAATCACTGCCTCATGTGGCAATACATCTTCTCGGCAAATAGATTTCTACATTGACCCCACCAGAGTAGCTTTTGATTCTTCCTGGGTGGGAAGACATAGAAGAGGCATGATTTTCTTGCTCCTTAACCCCGCCTTGTTCTTCACTCTTGCCCATTTTGTGCTCCAATCTTCATGGCCCTCAAGTCTCCCAGCTTCTCTCTCCAGTCCTCATGACTATATATTTTTTTATAATATCCAATTTTTGTATTTGTTCATAAATACTACATAATGTTAGCTTTCAATCTCAACGATCCATTTGTAAAGAAATCCAGCGACTTGGAAGTTTCATAACTTTCATGTTGGCCATTAGCCATTAATGGATGTGACATTTCTAGCTCTGTCTAAGAAGTTTCAAAGTTCATCTAAACCAGTGTGAAGTGTCCTACTTTTGATAGCAGATTTCCCAAACGTATTATATGTCTTTTAAAAAATTACTGCTGTTGTTCTTTCCTGAATTTACTACAACTAACTGGTTGGTACTAAGTTTACTATTGAGAGAGAGGTTTTTTTCTTCTGGAATGTATCACAATTTCTTCTAGGATTATTATGGAATACTTTTAATCAGATGACCTAAGTAAAGGAATAGCCCTGTGAATAAGACTGAAGAACCATTCTACGTGGTGTTTTGCTTCCCACAGAAGTCATCTGGATGTCCGTAAGTTAGAAATGAGCATGTATCTTTAGTTCTGCCGTTTTTATTTCCTGGTACCTTGTATCCAAAACTGTATTGTTTCTAGTCACTGAGGTGGCATTTAAGCATCTTCATTAGTACCTGTCTGGTAGCTCAAACTTCACTTTGAAGAATATGGAAGAAAGGAATTCTCTGGCCTGTCTCCGGGTTCTCAGGAGCAATTTCCTTCTCTTGGCTTTGAGCACTAGCTCTTCTGAAGAGGGGTCCTCCAGGACTGAGCATGACATCACTTCTATATCCCATGTGCATGTATGCTCCTTCCTCTCAATTTCAGGCTTGATCACATTCATTGGCGAGATCTGACTTTGCTGTTTAAGTGGGTCATGAAACATCTGCAAGTGTGAAAAGTAAAGTAAAAAAATAAGCTTGGCAAACTCCTACAATCCAACTCTCTAACCTGAGCTACATTCTCTAAAATCACAATTTCAATTTATACTGGTAGAAAAAACTTCCTTATTATTATGGACCTTGCTTGATCATTGTCTGAAATCAGAGGACATTTCTACTCACCTTCAACTCAATACAAATGAAAAAATCTTTTAGATCCTGCCAGCCCACAAAGTCATATATGCACGGGTAAGGAACAGAGCCACCATATCTCTTCCCTTAGCCTATATACAATTCAAGGGATGTCTGAAGAAAACAAACGATAAACAGTTCTAGGGCATGGAAGGGTTACTACTAACTAGTTTTTTTTAAGTATCTCTTAGTTTCACTATAAACCGAGTTACATATTTTTATTGCATTTTAATGGCTGATCCACAGATGTTTGTAGAAAAAAAGAAAGAAAGGTCAACTCAATAGTCTAAAATAGTTGGAGCAGCTTTGGTGGTAAACGAACAGATTTAAAGAAAGGTGAACATAAAGTTGATAAGGTCATAAAGTTGAACAGCTGAATACATTTAATTGATCTATATTCTTCCAAAGGCCATCAACTTTGTCACACTTTGTAAATGCCATAAAAAGCTTTGCAATGTTTATAGAGAAGCATAGTAGAGAAAGCCAAGAGGAAGTCTTTTTATGTAAATGGAAAAGAAATTTTGAAATATCAGACAGGGATGGTAAAAGAAGCAGTCCATTATGGTTCATAAGAAACCACTGAATATCACCTCTTTTAATAACAAAGTGTAGCATTTCATAAATGAGAAAAAAACCCGAAAAAGGTGATACAAAGGTTGACTGGTAAGAGAAAGATAAAGGCAGCTATCAGTTAAGTGACAACTTCCTCCCACAGTCATAATCCTTTTGTGTCAAGTCTGCAGAATCAGTGCACTTTTAGAAAAATAGTGAAAGCCTAAGCTTGCTAAATCACTTATCAACCCCCGTAAAGTCTTGAATCCTGGTTTGGCTCCACAGTCAGGCGGATTCCTCTAGTTGCTCATATGTATCTTTCAGGCTTAAGCATCATGGACCGTTGCCTGTCAATATCTTCTTAAAAAGCCTCTCAGTGATTTTAGAAGTTCCTTAGGCAATGTTTTTGGTTACTCTTCTGCTCCATGATAGACTTAATTTACTGTCCTGATGTTTCAGTCCATTTCTTATTGACCTGCATTCATTGGCTTAGGGCAGTGTTGTCCAAACTTGGCCACTTTAAGATGAGTGGACTTCAACTCCCAGAATTCCCCAGCCAGCATGGGAGTTAAGATGAGTGGACTTCAACTCCCATGCTGGCTGGGGAATTCTGGGAGTTGAAGTCCACTCATCTTAAAGTGGCCAAGTTTGGACAACACTGGCTTAAGGTAAACAATTGTTCACTCCCATTCTTAATAACATCCATTTCAATATTTAACATTCCCAGGTCCAGAGTTGATGAACTAGCATCCTGCTCACTGAGTCTATCCACAAGGCAGCTCTATTGAACTATGACAGCTTTTTATTATACTTTAAATATAATAACTACAACAATAAAAACAGATTAGAGAAATGAAGCATTCTCCGATGTTAAGGAGTAATACGCTCTTCTACTTTCCAATTTTTTTCCTCCTCTGTAAAATAACCCTTGTTTGCACATTCTTGTCCTTACGCTTTGAAGTGAGGAGGAGAGAGAGGGGATTAATTTTTCAGTAACATTTAAAATGGAAAAAGAAACCCACATCACATTTTCAAAAACTGTCCACTTCATGAAACAAACAACCGTAAATGACCCTAAAAACATGTTTAAGTTGTACGTATTTTCAGGTGCTGCATCTTGAAAATAAACACTACCTGTTGGGAAAAACTTCTGGTTATTAAGACAGGGAGGATGTAGGCAGGATGTTGGATTTTTTTTTTTCTAAAAAAAGCTCAACTTTCTGTGACTTCCCTCAAAAAGATTATTCATGTTCATATCTATAATTAGTTGTACTTTCTGGGTCTCTATGACTCAAGCTATTAACATACAAGTTTAATAAAATCAAATTGCATGTCAAAACTCACCTTTATTTTATTTTTTTTTAAATATGTTTATGGTTGCTAGCAGATGGCAATCATTCATCAGGAAGATTGTATCATATTAATTAGTGTGAGTAGACATTTATCTTTAAGTATTTGCACCTTGTTTGCCCCTCATTAGTATATCTTCATGTTTTCTCTCCTGAATCTCAAAGAGTAAAAGCTTTTGGCCACACTTGAATTTTTGAGCAACAAAATAATATTGCCAAATGGATAGGGCCATGTCACACACAAAGGTATTTCCCCCCTTTTAAGGAGGGGAAACTAATGGAATGTCTTTGTTTTCATGACCATATGAAGCCTATTTTGTGTTTTAAAAAGAAAGACACTTTTCATCTATATGGGTTGGCCATACTCAGTTGGTATGGCTATGCCCAGCATCAGGAGAATCAGATTTCTAACAGCTTTTCCTGCTACTGTTAAAGATGGGATGGTATCTCTAATTTGATTGTTGTTGTTTAGTCGTTAAGTTGTGTCCGACTCTTCGTGACCCCATGAACCATATTGCGCCAGGCCTTCCTGTCCTTCACTGCCTCCCTGAGTTTGCTCAGTTTCATGCTCATTGCTTCAGTGATGCTATCTAACCATCTCATCCTCTGCCGTCCTCTTCTCCTTTTGCCTTCAATCTTTCCCAGCATCAGGGTCTTCTCCAAAGAGATCTCTCTTCGCATTAGGTGACCAAAGTATCTGAGCTTGAGCTTCATTATCAGTCCTTCCAATGAGCAATCAGGGTTGATTTCCTTTAAGATTGACTGGTTTGACCTCCTAGCAGTCCAGGGGACTCTCAAGAGTCTTCTCCAGCACCACAGTTCAAAGGCATCAATTCTTCGGCGCTCGGCCTTTTTTATGGTCCAGCTCTCACAGCCATACATTACTACTGGAAAAACCATAGCTTTGACTATGCGGATCTTTGTCGGCAAGGTGACGTCTTTGCTTTTTAATATGCTATCTAGGCTTGCCATAGCTTTCCTCCCAAGGAGCAAGCGTCTTTTAATTTCATGGCTGCAGTCTCCTTCTGCGGTGATCTTGGAGCCCAAATAAATGAAGTCTGTTACTGCTTCCATTTCTACCCCTTCTATTTGCCAGGAATTGATGGGTCCAGATGCCATGATCTTAGTTTTTTTAATGTTGAGTTTCAAGCCAGCTTTTGCACTCTCCTCTTTCACCCTCATCAAGAGGCTCTTTAGTTCTTCTTCACTTTCTGCCATTAGGGTGGTATCGTCCGCATATCTGAGGTTGTTGATGATTCTCCCTGCAATCTTAATTCCGGCTTGTGATTCTTCCAGCCTGGCATTTCTCATGATGTACTCTGCATATAGGTTAAATAAGCAGGGTGACAGTATACAGCCTTGTCGTACACCTTTCCCTATTTTGAACCAATCGGTTGTTCCATGACCGGTTCTGACTTCTGTTGCTTCTTAGCCCGCATACAGATTTCTCAGGAGACAGGTAAGGTGGTCTGGTACTCCCATCTCTTTAAGAATTTAAATTTAAATTTGATAAGGATGCAGAATTCAAAATCTCAGCATTAGCACTCAACACTTCTTGCCTACGTGCTTGAGAAGTAAGGTCTTTTATCTGAGGTCTTTTTCATTACAAATCCCAAGTCCAATTAATAATAATAATAATAATAATAATAATAATAATAATAATAATTCCATTCTCTTCCAATTATGAAGATTTTGTTCTTTCCAACTCAATGGCATGTTTGAAAGAAATTATGTAATGGGGGTCAGGCCTCAGTCCATCTGTCTATCCATCAACAGAATAGAAGAGAACATGACAAAACAGGAGAGAACATGACAAACATTAGTATGGTGGGAGAAACTGGCAAAAGGAAAACGAGTTTGAAAACGGACCAGATCCATGCACATGAACATACATGGGCAAAACATAAGGAGGAGGCAGAACACACCCCTATGTCCATGCATGTTATTTTGTTGCATGGAAAGCACTACAGACACTTCCAGTGGCACTATTGGTAAAGGGTTGGAATGAATTCTGAAGGCCTGCCCTGCCCTGCTTTGCATTTTTCAAATAAAGATCTAGCAAGGAGAAGAACTGCATCTTTTCCAAGAGATTCCACACTACCTGGCTACCTAAATGGGTCCTAATAAGAAACCTGAGATTGCTCATCCTCATTTCTTGTAATAGCTCCTCTGGTTTGTCTTCTTATTAGACCCCATTTGCAAAAAGCCTTCGGTGCCAGCTCTAGCTCCACACTGCTTTTGATCAGTCCATCCTATTCACTTGTTTATTGGTTTCTGTTTTTTTAATTACTTTGGATTTCACCTGCCCTATTGCATACACTTCCCTGAATATTTTAAATTCCTTTAAGAGGTTGAGTTGAGCTGCTTGCAATTAATATTCAATACCTGTCAAAGTCTTTTGGTGTTTCCTAGTAGTCAGTCTTTTAACAAGTGGGGGAAGGAAGGAAGGGGAAGGGGAAGGGGAAGGGGAAGGGGAAGGGGAAGGGGAAGGGGAAGGGGAAGGGGAAGGGGAAGGGGAAGGGGAAGGGGAAGGAAGACCATAAAATCACTAGATCCTGCATGCCCATCTTTATTAATTAGATGCATCTCATTCACCAAATAAATTCCCCCAATAGCCTCTGACCATAGAGATTGTTTGACAAATTGTGTTAGACAGCAATCTTGCATTATCTACAAAAACCTTTTTTTTATCATGTCATAATCACTCTTCCAATCTCAGTAATTAAAATCCTCCATGATCAACGTTCCAGCCTTCTTTGCTTATCAAAATAGCATTTGCTGGTTTGCTTTTGGCAGCTGGCTTGCGGGGTTTGCAGAACTCAGCCAGCTTCCTCTTCCTTATCTCCAAAGCTTTCTGATATCCCAGCCCCAAATGCTTATTTTTCTCCCCTCATTTAGGATGCTCTGTTCCGTCCCCCAAACTGCACAATTCAGAGGACCTCTCACTGCTTTCTGGGTAGCTGTACAGTACATTTTTGCCGTCTTGATTTTTTAATCCTTTGTCATCTCTTTCTTTGCCTCCCTTGTCACTGTTCATCTAACAATATTCATGCTTGTCTCTGAAAATTTCAACACCCAAATTTAGTCACCTTATTAAGTATGCCTGGAACATTTTTGCTGTATGCTTTGGAAGAAATTGTTTTCTTTTTTTATCAGCTCTGTGTTTGTGTTTTCTCAATAATGCCAGTGCATGCAATCTCTCTCTCTCTCTCTCATCTATCTATCTATCTATCTATCTATCTATCTATCTATCTATCTATCTATCTATCTATCTATCATCTCTCATCTCTCTCTCTCTCTCTCTCTCTCTCTCTCTCTCTCTCTATCTACACAAGTGCAGAAACAAATACTGTACATAGACATGCACACATACTATGGTCTACCAGCCACTTCATTTCTACAGATCGGCTTCCTCCATTTCAAATCATACTTCATTTCTGCAAAGCAGATAACAGCATCTGAGATTGTTAAGAAATGGACAGAATGCCATCTATCAGTCAAAAGCCAACATTTTCCCCAGAAGTAATAGATACCATAACTGTAGCCTTTGCTACATTGAAGGTAGGTTCTTGCAAAGGTTAGACTGAATGAGGTAGTTATATTTGGCAATTGATTTGGAGGGACATGAAAGGGCAGCAGATGGTTAGTTATTTAATTTGTTGTTGTATTTTAGTGAAAGGAGAAAGTATGCATGTTTCTCTCTCAGGCATCAAACTAACTTGGAGAGTTTTGTACCAAAAAAGGGCTATTTGCTATTAATCCACAAACCTTTTTCCATTTAATTTCCTCCTTTTCTCCATAGTACTTGCAAAGCAGGTTCAATGCATTTTTTTTTTTTTTTTTAGTATTGCTTATGCACTTTTACCCAGAACAGGCTTAATTGCATGTCACACTCAGAAATCCAAAGACAATGTTTGGAACATTTATATGAAATCCTAAGTATGTATTCATTTTGTACTGGGAAAAGAACTTCTAGAGGGAAGGAAGACACTATGAAGAAACTATCATATCATGAAGGAATGGCCCTGCAGATGGTCACTCATGCCCTGGTCACCCCACAATTGGATTATTGTAATGCACTCTACATGGGGCTGCCCTTGAAGGCCACCTGGAGGCTACAGCTGGTTCAAAATGCAGCGGCATGAGCAGTAATGGACGCCTCTTGGTGTGCCCATGTGTCACCACTGCTACGTGAGCTGCATTGGCTACCAGTTGGCTTCCAGGTAAAATTCAAGGTGCTGGTTATTATCTATAAAGTCCTGCATGGCATAGGGGCTGGATATCTGAGAGACCGGTGGTCTCCAATAATTTCTGCCCACCAAATACATTTCAGCAGAGTGGATGAGCTCCAGGTCCCCTCCATTAAACACTGCTATCTTGTGGAACCAAGGAAATGTGCCTTCTCTGTTGCAGCCCCACCCTCTGGAACAGCATCCCCCAGAGATAAGGATGGCGCCCTCCCTTCTGGGGTTTCGGAAGGCTTTGAAAACCCGGCTGGGGTCCCAGGCCTGGGGTTGATGTTTCTGATTTGTTCAATGGCCCCTATTTTGTTCTGTTAATTTTGCTGTTTATTAGATTATTTTAGTCTGGGCTGCCTGTTTGATTCAATGTTTTTAGCTGTTTTTATGCTTTTTCTAATTTTGAACACCACCCAGAGTCCACTGGAGTTGGGTGGCCAATAAATTTAAATAAAAAAAAATAAAAAAAATAACATCTATGGCCACTTGAAAGTCTCTCTTTCTCTGCAAAGCAATTACTTTGTGTGTCCATTGAATTGGTTCTAATAGTTAAAAAGAGAGAACAGACTTAAGTCTGCTTATTTCCGGAATAAAATAGTACATTAATACTGGGGCAATCCCACAATGCCTCAAACAATTTCCTTGAGGGCATGCAGAGTTTTCTCCTGACTTTAAAGGAAGAAATTCAATCATTCTGTGCTGGTTGCCAAGCCTGGTTCCTCCCATAATAAAATTATCCACACTATAGGAGACATGCCGGGTTTTGGGCTACGTGCAGTTAAGAATATTTGCTGGGAATTCCCTGTCTGATCCAAAATAAAGTAAGGCGAGCCATGAATTCTGTTGTCTCTTTCTGCACTTTTGCTGAATATGTCAAAGTGCTCTGGGTCAGCCCCACTAGTTAGGCTTGACCAGGAAATCAATTCTGCTGGAAGGCTAAAATTACTTTGACTGAGCTTGGCTATAATAACAAAGTTTTGAAAGTCTGATTTGCTCCACCTCCTCCCCTTTCTTATACTCCTGAGCCTGAGCCACTTCCAATCATTATATTGTTCTGGACTTAAAAAAATGTTTCAGCCCCTTTTGTCTAGGTAACAGTACTTGCATATCTCTATCAAGGTCATCTTCCTTATTCTTGAGACTCTGTGATCAGAGGGCTCTGTTAGGGAGTGCCCCAATAAATGAAATACGGACCAGCCCCCAAACTCCACTAGCATCTTCTGCATGAATTCTTTCCTGTCAGTACACCCCAATACAATTCTTGGCTAATATCCAAATCTTCTTCTTCTTCTTCTTCTTCTTCTTCTTCTTCTTCTTCTTCTTCTTCTTCTTCTTCTTCTTCTTCTTCTTCTTCTTCTTCTTCTTCTTCTTCTCCTCCTCCTCCTCCTCCTCCTCCTCCTCCTCCTCCTCCTCCTCCTCCTCCTCCTCCTCCTCCCCTGAAGATAGAGCAAGGTATTTCATTCTGGAATATGTAAACGTCCTATTCTGAAGCATATCTTTGAATCCTACAAGCTGACGAATGATATACATGGAATATTAACTTCCTTATGATTCCTGAGAGTGGTGCTCACTAGAAACTTCAGGTTTCTTGGGTTGATTCCAACTAAAATAAAAAAAATAAATAAAGCAAGAAGCAAAAACAATCTGTACGCTTAGCTGCTTATTAAAGAGGGGGCATGTCTCTTATCCAGGGCCGAGACAAATTACAGAAGGTGGTAAGTACATGTGTTTGTCTCTTTCATGTATCTTCTCATCAGGCAGGGAGCCATGTGGTTTGTGAAAGGTGTATTGCTTGCCCCCAGGATACCTGGTTGTCTTTCTGCAGGCATTTCAGAATTCCTTAATACAGAGGTTCTGGCAAAGAGAAGATAAGATGCTGGCAAAGGAGAGATAATGAAAACGTTGGCTGCTTGCTCGGATGTGCTTTCTTTTGAGAAATTAATGGCTTAGCAAACTTTCCGTCAGGGTTCCACAAGCAAGAAATGGCCAGCAACTTGCTTTGCACCATGCTTTAGGTTGTAAAAAGGAAATTCAATAATAAAAAGAAACTGCCCTTGGCCAAATGGAACACAGAACTCAACTCTTGTTCCTATGTGGCTGGTTGATCATTTGTTTCCAGATCCTCTGTGAAGGGCTGGTCTTGACCATTAAAGACCCCAAGAAAATTTGAGACCCCAGAATCCTGACATTCTCTCCCTTTGTCTCTGTGATCAAGTCTACCAGATGTGACATAACAAGGAATGCTTTCTCAAGGCACTTTTGGGAATGATAGCCTTAGATTCTATCCCAGGGCCTTTTCAACCTACCCAATTCCACTGCAGATGCTTTTCTTAGATTCCTGAAATGTTCTAAGATCCCAAAGAAGAGAATTTATCCTGTGCACAGAAACCTAAGACTGTAATTGTTATACTCTACAAGGTACTAGCTTAATATCGTTCTTTATAATTTATCCTATATCTCTTTGACATAAGATTCATAACTCTAATTACATTCTTAGATTTCAGGTCCCATTGCACTCTTAAATAATTTCTGGGATGCTTCAATGGACAAAGGCTGGGTTTACTCACCATGGAGAGATTTAAAGGTATGATAGAGTGCTGGACCGCAACTGGGGATTTGGGGCCAGCCACTTGGGGTTCATAAAATGAGTGCAGACAGGTAACATATTTGGAACTGCTGGTCTATATCATAAGCCTTGGTTTGCAAACTGTGACATCTGGGTTCACATCATGAATAAAGTCAAGCAAGTGAGACTACAGATTTGTGGTGTTGCATGAATCTAGCCCATATGACATGGTAAGAGGCTATAGATGGTCAAGCATAGGCAAAAAATGTGTAGATTATGAAAAAAGCAGGTTATTGCTAGCTTGAGTAAATCTCAGGATAATGTGCCATCGTGAACAAAAGTTGCTTCCTTTCTGCTGAATTCCACATATCAAACAAGTGATTTGAAAGATGTGGGTATGGTTCTCATCTGGCTCTGTCTTCACATTTTTCCCCCCCATCAGTCATCAACTGTCATTTTGATTGGCATATGTGGTAAATGTTGGGCTATAATGATATTACTGTTTGAATCTAAAGATCTATCCTTTACTTAATTTTCTCAGTATCCTATCATCTATCCTTCTGGAAATGTTAATAAGCATCTGACAATTGCCACAATGTTTACTCTAAAAGCTAGGGCTACCAGATCTGGGTTGCAAAAGTTCCAAGTATCCATTAGGTGGCAGCAGAGAAATCTAAAACCCCACCTTTTTACTGGCATCCAGTGGACATCCAGAATGTTGCAGCCTAGATCTGATATAAAAACTAGTTGAAAAATAAACGAAGGGGCAGGTATATTTGAGGAAATTCATGGAAGTGCAGAAAATGGGGGGAAAAGGCTGTACATTTTATATATTAAATGACAGGTAAGCTAGTTGACAAGAACCTTTAATTTTTCAGAAACTCAGGCATAAACTGATGGAATGTGATTACAAACTGGGGGTAATTGCCTTGTTCAAGCTTTTAACAATATAGAGGTGGGTATTATGGTTGGGGAGAATGAATGCTGCAAGCTTACATATTATATATGACTATATAGTTAGCAAGAGCAGCCAACCTGGTACCCTTCCATCAGTACTAATTAGCATGACCAATAGGAAGACGTAATGGGAATTTTAGGTTAAAACATTCAAAGATCATCCAATATCAAGATATGTTTCTGAACTAAGAAAAGAGAATCAATTACATATTCCTTTATCCAATATCCAGGACAACTTTCAAATCTACCTTTCTATAATAATTAGATTTAAGGCTTCAGGTACCTTGTCTAAATCTGCATAAGAGGCTCTAGGACCCCATGAAGCCTCCTAGAAGCCTTGTGTCAAGTCCACGATGTCCAACTCTCAGTTCTGAAGCATTCTCACTCAACCAGGCTTGGGTCAGATAAATACTTCTTTATTAAGAGGTACATGTAGCTTGTAAACAGAACATTGCTAAAACTAATGCTTTGGGTAAACCTCCCTCTATTTATCCCCCCTCCCCTTATTGCCTGGCATCCTGACTCCTCTTCACCTATTGTTGACCTCTCTCCTTCCTCCCCGAGCTTCTTCCGGGCTCTTTGGGCCCCAGCTGCCTGGCCGGCAATCAAGCCAGTCTAAATTGCCCATATATGGTTAAGCTGCTTCCCAACTCCCATTACAACCATTAACAGCCACCCCCCCCCCAACGTACAAGTGGCAGAAACAAATCAATCCAACTCCCAATGAATGCAATACAATGGAAAACAACAACAGTTGGGTGATGCAGGTTCTGACACATTGGTTGTAGCCCATCCACCCTTCCAAATCATCATTTTAATGTGAAAAAACCCAGAAATGATTAAATATATGACCACTTCAATCCACAAATGAAACAAAAGCTGATTTGGTCTTTTTCCTAGCATCACCCATTTGCAGAAATTTGGTGGTCATAAATCAAAGAACTGAAAAGTTGGAAGGGATCACAAAGATCATTTCTGGAGTGTACAAGAAAATCAATTCCGCCATTTTCAAGAGGAGGCTGTCCAGCCTCTTTTTAAAAGCCTCCATAGATGGAGAACGCACAACATGTCTAAGTAGACCATTCTACTTACAGAGTACGTACAGAACCACCAGGAAGTTTTTTCTTATATTTAAATAAAATCTAGGTAGCTGCTGCTTACACCCATTATTTACAGTTCTAGTATTTATGGTCATGGAAAATAATTCTTGACTATCTTCTTGGAAGCTTCTATTCCTGCACCTGAACATTGCTATTACATCTCCGCTAAGTTTTCTTTCCTTTAAACTAGACATATCAGGTTCCTCCAACCTCTTAGGCATGTGCACGATGGACCTGGCAAGCCCTCAGTTCAGAAGAAAAAAAAAACCCATTCTAGGCCTAGATAGCTCAACAGAGAGCGGAGGACCTGAGAGGAAGGAAGAGAAAAAGCATCTGTTTTACTGCTATGAGGTTCCTTCTCCTATGAAAATTGACACCTTTGACATCTTCGTTCCAGATTCTTGCAGCACATACTGCAATGCAATGTGGTAGGAATGCACTTATTGAACCCATCTTCCAATGTTTCATTTCAATGTTCCCTGGGAAGATTTAGAATCTTCCAGAAAAAAGCTAAACAAAAAACCTAACCCTGAGAGTGACGTGTATTAATTCAGTTATGTAAAGGCAGTATTTACAAGTGCTGTCAAAATAAGCAGCCGAGCTTCTTTTTTTCCATTTTCAACATGAAAATGCCACAATACAGACATGAACTCTAGAGATTTTTTTTCCCTCTTTTACAGAGTCACGTTGTAAGAACAGGTATCATCCTTCTTCTGGGAACAAACTAATTAGTAACAATAACACTGGCTAGAAGCATACCTACAAGCTGTTTTCACTCCTGTCAATACCGAAGAAAGCAATGGTTTCAAATGCTTAATATAAGTGGCTTTGAGGGATTTAAAGCTTCTCCTTTTTTTTAATCTCCTGCAGGAAAGCTCTTTTGCTAATTAGGTAGCTTGGAGAGAGGGATATTTGTATGGGAAAGACTGTACTGAAAACGTCCTTACTGGTGTGCAAATTTGGTGTCAATAGAGAAGTCCAACTGTTACATACAAAGGATTGGGATAGATTCGATCAAATGATTTTCATGTCCAGAATCTTGGCTTCTGAAGATCAGGTAGATGAGAAGGTGTTCCACCAACTTTCATGAAAAACCAAACTCTATTGGGCTTCTTTCCTCTTTTAATTATGATCTAGCTGGTCAGAGATGTCCTATTTCACTATAAGAATTAGTGCCTGGATATGCAATTTTCTTCCTCTCTTCCTACCCTTCTTCCCTTTTGTACATCTTTTAAATTGTAAGCTTGCAAAAAAAGAAGTATTATACTTTCATTGGGGATGTGTAATCTATTTTAGCCTTTTAACTAATTATCTCTATCTATCTATCTCAATAGAAGAACCCCTCAAACAAGGTTTGAAGGTAATAATCCTCTCCCCCTTGCTATTCCGATTCCAACTGTTAGCGGCCTACAGTTTTATTTCCTTTTAATTTCTTTAAGCTGTGTTTAAAGCCATCAAAGCTCATTGTCATCTCTACATCTTCTGGTGGCAAGAGAATCCATTAAATTATGGCTCTGCATGATGAGATCCTGTATCTACTGCCAATCAACTGTAAGATGGGAAGGCAGATGCTTCTTTCTTGTTGTAGGGATCAAGGACAGCATGCCTTCACAAAGGACAGGATAATAAGATCAATGGCCATACTGGGTGGAGAATTCTGGGGGTTGAAGGACACCCAGATTGGGAAAGGCAGTTGTAGATTTTGTGTTGGTGAATAAGATCAACTGAGAGGTTCAACTGAAGTGAACCAGATGATTACAACTAAAGGTGTATTAAAGGTCCCCACTTATCCTGGTGTTCTTCTGGCACGTTGAGACTACAGTCCTTTGAATTTCCAGCCAGCCCTGATTTGAATGCTGGGAATGTAATCTAAATCATTTGGAGGGCACCAGGTGAAGGAAGATGTCTGTAACTTATCAAAGCTTGTGGAGCATCCGTTGAAAGGTTTTTAACATAGGGAAGGAAGCAACATTTTCATGTCAGGGGCTGCAATTAATATACGGTAGAAAATCCAAAGGCTGCAGTGAATGCTCAATGATACAAAATGAGCTGGGCTGTGTCACTCAGATGACTTTTTTTTTTTTTTCATTTTCCCCCAGATATTTCTGGGTAGTAATTTGGGGACTCTTTTCATATTTAACTATGTTCAGCTTATTGCTAGGCTTACATGTGTTTTTGGCTTCGAAACTGGAAAATCATGCTGGTGATTTTTGGCAATTATACCACTTCAATTTGGTAACGTCGGGAAAGAGATGCAGCCCTAAGGACAAGTTCACCCCTCCCCTGCTCTGACATTTCACCTAAACAGGAATGTCCAAGTCTGAGACAATTTTCACTCCAGGCAAAATGTGGTTGGAGCTCTAGCTGTTCATTCTCTTTTGTCCAACTTCCAAAATAAAAAGTCATGCGATTCTGAGCTTCTTTCAGATGTTGAGGTGCCTTTTCTGTTTCTCCTGTATGTTCTCCTACTCGTATTTCCTTTTCTCTTTGAAAATCTCCCTAGTTTAGTATAGTGCTCTCTGAAATTAGAAAAAGAGAGAGGGAGAAAGTGAAGAATTTCAAGCCCTGTGCTCTGATTCATTCTCCAGAGGGGACCCTTTGCCACTTCTTCACCAAAGCTTCTGAACTTTCAGTTGTCCTTTTTTAACCATCTTCCTAGCTCATCTACTGATGAAAAACAAAGTGTCATGAAAACCAATTAAACAGGAGCTCTGCTTTTTCAACTGCAGTTGCCTCTTGTTTCATAATTATAGAGCAGGTTCAAACATAGGCTTTGCCATCTCAGAAATAAATTGTTCATGCACACACACATACATGTTAGAAAAACCCCACATTCCCAAATCCACTTACTGCCCATTGATTTTTAGTCAAGTCACTGCAGGAAAACAGGCATGCACTGTAGGGCAGATTCAGCTACTTTGGAAACAGTTTTATCCAGCCACTTTTCAATCAATGTCTGACAAGGATTTAAAAAGAGGTCTTTGGAAGTAAGGAATGGAGGTGTAAATAATAGAACCCTTGGGGGTTCTGGCCTTCTTAGCAGAAACAAGAAGTCATGTTTATTGGCCAAACCTGAGGCTTGAAAAGTGAAGGAGAGACAGATGAATAAGGAGTGCCATGCAGATAAACTCTATTGCACGTTTTCCCCTATCACCTCTCTCAATTTGATGAAAGTCAATTTGACCTCAGAATTACTTTTGAAGGAGAAGATAAATTTGGTGATATTCTCATGGGTGAAGCATTTGTGACCTTGCATTGAGTTTAGTGGCAAGGGGGGAAGGGATGTGTGTAATTCCTTTCATTGTGCAATCATCTCTTTAGGATCTGTAGTTTCTCTGATTTCTCACATTTTCACTAAATCCTAAGGGAGCTTCTCCTATGGGGCTCCTTCAAATTCAGGAATAAGGGCACACAGGGAGCCTCTGAAGTGGCGGAAAGCTATGTAATACCTCCTTTGGACGCTTCCAAAACTACCACCAAGAGAATCCAGTAGAAAATCTCAAGAACTGTGAGAATAAGGTGGACAAATAGAAATTTCTTTTCCTGGGAAAGACTTCTGAAAATTTTCAATATATAATTATGAAGTACACACAGATTCCCCTTCTGGAGCTCAGTCCTGGCTCTTGGCCATGGAGAAAAGAGCCAAAGCATATCTTTTCTTTGGCAGCTTCTCTTCCCAAGCTAAATAGAAGCTGAAAAGTAGCCCAGCCTTATCATTAGACACAATGAAGAAGTTCAATGTGGGATGGGATTTGCATATTCTCACATTACAGGTGGTAGATTCCCTTGAATCACTCCTGCCAGAAAGATGTTCAGGTGTCTTTTATGAAGTGTGACCTCATTCAGCATATAAAAGAAATCCACCACAGATTTTTCTGACAGTGGATGTGTAAGATCCACCCCAACAAGTTCTCACAGAATCATTCATTTGGAAGAGATCTTAGAGGTCAACTCCGCTGGTCAGTGCAGGATCTATGGAGCAAGACTGCCATGCCACAGCAAGAAGTGGGACCCCTTAGCATCCATGTTGCAGTCCACGCACAATCCACCTTTTAAGCTATGAAAGATGTCATCCCCAAAAGGAATGTATGTGTTAGAAAGCTGCATACCAAAAATAGTAATTACACTTACATTGGGGAAATTTATATCTTTAAAAATGTACAGGGAGAATTGTTACAGAATTAAGAATGTCGGGGAAGTCTTCAACAGAGTCTAACAATTGTAGGGGATAATAATATTCTATCCCTATATCCATAATCATTGTAAGGAATTTTGAATTGGACCTCAGAAGCAGCAGGCAAACTGAAACTACTGATGACCTTAGAGGAGGAGGAGACAGACAACAGAAACCAGGTTGTTTTTTCTTGGTATGAAAGGCCATGGTTTATGATATATGGTGCTAGTATAAGTAGAAAGGGTGGACCTGGAGCCTTCTTAGATGTGTAGAATTTAGAGGCATCAGGTCAGCCCATAGTAAGGTCATGGATAACCCCTACCCTGCTGAAACCAGGGCTCTTTTGTGTTCTTTTGACAGGGAGCCCAGTGATCACTATGGTTGTGCATGCCAGTAATAGGTACTCTACTGCATCTATCTTCAAAGCTTTGGTTCCTTATTAAGTGGGCATTTTTCCCACAAGACAATTTCTGCACAGAACGGCAATCTGTTGGATGAACCTAGAGATGTTGAAACAAACAAGTATGGAAGACCTTTCTGCATTCATCCATGGAATGTGGGTGTAGGTTAATAATATACCAAAAATTATTTTCTAATCTCCTGAAAGTTTTCTTAGCCTACTAAAGAGAGTTCTGTTCTCTTTCTCTTGTTCTCCGACTGCTTTAGAATTTCTTCTGGATTGCTTTTGGTGGTGTTTTCAAGTTTAGTTTATGATTTTATGGTGCCAGCAGGTGCTGGTTTGTTTCTCATCTCCATCACTGTGCTGCCTCTGCTTCCTGATTGAAAAGATCCCTCTTGTTGCCCTCCTTTAAAGGTTTTCCTATAAAAGAAACGACACCCCCAGACAACTCTTGAGCTTTTTGTCAATGAACTAAGAGAAACAAACCTGAATGATCACCCTGAAAGACTGAGAATTTTCCCTCCTCTGAATTTTCTCTGGAAAACAATTTCTTCTCCACTGAATTGAGCAAGAAGAGTTGGAAACAAAACTAAACAATCAGCAAAAGACAACTGTATGATGTGGTGATTTTCTTTCTGCCCTTTATCTGCTTGTCGGACTCAAAGGATTTGACTGAATAGCACCAATTATCTGCAATTCTGTTTTATGAGGAGGAAACGATTTCCATGGCTGTTGCAGGGACACTAGTTGTGCAACGCATTGCCAAGAAGAACAGGAAGAAGCTAGCATGAGGTAACCATAATAAAGTAATGATTCACAAATTGTGACACAAGGTGCCACAATAACCATTAAAGGTAGTTTATTGAAATGAGTTTTACCACAGGAGGTCTCAGAGTTGGACATAATTCAGCGTAAGTTACAGTGCTCTGGATTTTTTTAGTTTTCTTTTTAATTTTCTTTATTTATTATTTTGACTTAGACGCCGCTCAACTCCAATTGACTCTGGGTGGCCCATAACATAAAAACAGAGTAACAGATATACAATCCAAATAAGAACATAGCAATCCACAGATGGCAAATCCAGTCAACAAAACAAATCACATACCCAATAAGGGGCCAGTCATTTTATTTCAGTGATTCATTTATTGTTGACTGGAAACCCCTTATAAACATTTTTAGTGTGAAACAGAAAAAATGAACTTACAATTTATGGTTTGGATGACTAGACAGGATAGATTATAGAAAAGAAGAGAGTTATGTTGTAACCATAGAGTAAGAGGAAAATTAATACTTGTACTTATAACTGCCATAAAGAAGATTGGAAGCCACTTCTTTATATCTTTTTTCTTTCTTTCTTTCTTTTTTTTTTTACTTTCCCCCCCTTCCTTACATGTTTAGCGTTTTCTTAGATAGTAAGGAAAAGAAAAAAAGGAAGAAATCAATTTGTATTTTCCTTTTTAAAATTCTTTAATAAAATTATATACAATATATATATATTGTATATAACTTTTATTATATATTATATATATAATATATAATAAAAATATAATTTTTAGATTATATATAAAAATATATATAATATATAAATATATTATATATATATTTCGATCATTGACCAGCAAAGTAAAAGGGACACCACTGATTAGAGTAAAACAAGCTATAAAATCATATAACAATACAAGTAAAATTGTAAGTTAAAGTTTAAGAATTTGGAGCATAAAAGTGAATATAGTGAAGTATGATACAATTTATATAAGGCAACTAAATAAGGGGTTCCATCTGCCATAACCCAGACTTGGGAGAACAGTCAAGTCTTTAAAGCCCTCCAGAACACCATCAGGGTGGGAACCACCTGGATCTCAAAGGGAACCTCTTCCAGAGGGCAGGCACTACAATGGAGAAGACATGCTTTCTAGGGTCTTGAAAGATAGCCTTGCTTAATCAAAAGAACCCAGATTGCACTAACCCTGTTGGATGGAACCAGCTGGGTATCACAGGTTCTTTTTAAACTGTACCCAATTTGATTGACTCAGACTCAAAAGATCCACCCAGAGCACTAGACCCTTGGATTTTTATATCTCCCTATAAGAGTTGGGAGATGTTTTATTTTGAAAAAAATATCCAAGATGCAAAAGGGAAATATACAAACAAATGTGCAAGTTCTTTCTATGGGTATTATCTTATCCTACACTCTATTTCTATTACTGAGGATACAATATAATTTTCTCTATACTATATTCTACCACTATTACTACATTACGCTCTATACCAGTGTTGTCCAAACTTGGCCACTTTAAAATGAGTGGACTTCAACCCAGAATTCTGGGAGTTGAAGTCCACTCATCTTAAAGTGGCCAAGTTTGGACAACACTGCTCTATACTATCACTTCTATTTCTATGCTATATTATACTATTACACTCTTACCATTGCCATTATAGGCAGTGTGTTACTCTTACAGACCCTGGTCTGCCTCTAAATCTTCTCCTAGGATTTCTTCTATGATTTTTCTTCTTGACTAATGGCAGCATGTAAAGCTCTTGCACCTTCCTAACATTGGGCTGGGCCTCTTCTTTTTCCCCTGGACCCTCAGGCTCTGTGAAGAAAAACACTTCCTTTCATGTGGCTGGTTTCTCTGTTTGTTGCTGCTGCAGACCTTCCAAGACATGCACTCCTCCTCCCACACCTGTTTCAAGGTTGCAGCTTCATTGGCAACTCTGCCAGGCTGAAGGCTCATGTGGGGGGGGGGGCGCACAGGTGCCTGCTCTTCCACATGGGGCCAACCCTGGGAGATAGGCAGGCCCTCAAGCAGCTGGGCCCTTTGCTTTGGAGCAGTTTGTAGATCATAACCAGCCTCTTGAATCACACCCAGCACAAACCAGCAACCTGTGCAGCTGGCAAAGCTGAGGCATCACATAGGCATACCAAGGCATGCCCATTGCTGCCCACGTGGCACCCTGAACGCATTAAAGCTTCCAGGTAATTTTCGAGGGAACCCCATGTAGAGCAGGTTGGAGTAATCAAGGTGATTTCTGCTTTGTTCCAATGCTTTCATTGGTGATCGGTTCTTTTGAAATGTTGTACAACATGTTCCCGTGGACAGAAATGGTGTCAGTTTAGACAAATGCATGAGTACCTGAGCACAGCTTTCAGGATAACTGTATTTGTAATGGGATGCTGCTGAAGTAGGACAAGGAGGAGGAAATGTGGGGAAGAGTTGCAGCTGTGTGGAAGAGCAGGTGCTTTGAAAGCAAAGAGTTAGTGCCCTGGTTGATCTCTTCTATTTCTAAAAATTCTGAGAAAGGTCCTTCTCTCTGGACTTGGAGAACTGCTAATAAATCAGTAAGGCTAATGCTGAACTAGGTGAGGCAGAGGCTGTATATTTTCTCCAGGCACCAAAGTGAGTATGGATGTTCAGACCATCTGCAGTCTGATTCAAAGCATTGAATAGATTCAGAATATCAAAGCAATTTGATTTGAAGTGATGCTTGTAGTTGGAGAACTGAGTTGTTCCATTTGATATTTCTAGTCAAAGCTAGCTAGATTGCTTGTCCAGCTGCTTTGCTCCGGAGGTGGGTTGTAGATGTGTCCACATGCAAAATAAAATAAAATAAAATAAAATCCTTTTTTATTGTCTGGACTGAAGTGACATAGCCACTCCAATCTGATGCTTCAGTGTGGAGCACTGCTTGAATTCAACCCTCTGCTTTGAACAGGTTTGTGAGAAAACACTTGGAGTGTGGGAAAGAAAAGGAAGTATTTCAAGCATGGCAAACAAAGAATAGTTGCATGTTTCAGCCTTAGTTTTCAAAGAAGTATTAGTCCTTCAGTTAAGGAATCTGGGAAAAAGAAGTTCAAACAATTCATAGAGACCCCATCTTAATGCATTGCCTAATAAATGGGGGCTGGCCTTTTTTTTAGTACAGTTTCCATGATTCTGAATCCTAAGCCTATTTTTCCTGGCATTAAATCTGATTAATGAGACTTTGTGTGAATCTTACCTCCCTGGTTTTGCATTGCTATTTCAAGGGTTTGGTAGGGGGCTTCAAATGACAGATTTTCAAAATCAAAGTATCCTTAGAAATTTACCCAGCACCAGTGGACATTTTCTGATTTTATTTTGTAAAGATATTTAATTTAAACCAAATTCTAATGGGAACCTGGCATGCTCCATCATCATTACTTCTAGGAGCATTTTATGATCCCGTGTAAATCCCACAAACATTCTTAGGGTTAGGGTTGGACTAGTCCCTGCAGCTTTCTTGGCAAGGTTTTTTGGAAGTGGTTTGCCCTTGCCTCCTTCCTAGGGCTGAGAAGAATGACTGGCTCAAGGTCACCCATCTAGCTTTTGCCTAAGGTGGGAGTAGAACTCACGGTCTCCAGGTTTCTAGCCTGATGCCTTAACCACGACACCTAACCGGCTCTCTGGAAGAGGTGTTAAGGAGCAATTTCAGCAGTTTTGCTTTTGGTAAATGAGCATGTTATAACTGGCCAGACGCCCCATGGTAACCATTTGCAAACAGGCAAGTTACTCCATAGCAGCTATTTTAGAGCTAAAAAGTACTAATGTGCCCAACAAACCCCAAAAGATTGCTTATTCTGGAGTTAAAGGAACAAATGGTCTAATTTGGTGTATAACTGCTTTCTTTGACACTTTGTTCCAGTGTAAAGTGGATATAGCACTTGTTGTAGCTCTCAGAATACAGAGAATAAGGTTGACCATATCAATGGATCTGGCTGGCCTATACAGCATTTTCTAAGGCTGCATAAATAGCCCAAGAGACATCATTCTTATGTTATCAGTTTTCATGGAGATCCAGGAGAAGCCCCACAAAGTGGCAAAGAGGATGTAGTTTGTATACCGAGAATGGTGCCTTGAAACAATGTTTTCAGGAGAATTCAGTATGCTTTGGTTGGGCCCAGCAAGAATGCCTTCACACCAATAATGGATTTCGGGTAGTGATCCGCATCAAAATTACTTAAAATCACTCATGCGAGTTAGACATGCTTATGCAAAAAAAAAAAAAAAAAATCCCAGAGCACTCTATGAAGTGTTATCATAATATAAATGTATATCTAGGCCTAGAACTGGCTGTCCTTTCAGGCTTCTTCAGGTCTAAATGACCGGTGATGTTGCTATAAGTGATGTTGCTGGATGGGCCTGGAAGCTACACATCCATGTAGTCTCAAAATGGTATGAAGAATGAACAACCTCCTGAACACAGTTTTCAGTCCTCTGAAAAGGTCTCCCAGGTGGTCTCTCTTCTCATCTTCCACTGGTTCTGTCTTGAACATCCAGGTCATATGAGTGCTTCTCCTTCCTTTGTTCTGGGCTTTTTGGTGGTTTCTCATAATTGTTCATTGCTTTAGTGTTTTGGAGAATTCCCACAATGCTTTGTAACTTTTACAGTCTCCTACCATCTAGAAACTTTAATGGACACTTCCAAAAAACTTCTATGGCTTTCGGGGTCACTCCACTCCACTCCACTCCACTCCACTCCACTCCACTCCACTCCACTCCACTCCACTCCACTCCAGTTTGGGCTTCATTTTGACTCCACAGAAATTATCTCAGGATTCCTTTTCATTTTTTTGGCACTTGAGCTCCCTTTCCCCAAGCAGAATATCCCAGACCCAGACTGCCATTTGTTCTTTCATGCCATCTGTCCCCATGATATTCCTCTTAGTTTACACCAACATGTGCAATGACTGCATGTTTTCAGACCTCAACTCTCTTAATCCCCTTAATCTCTTACCTGGGTGCAACAATTGCAGCTTGTTACATTTCTGGATTTCAGAGATAAGGATAGATCATTAGCACACTATATAGCAGTTGCTTGTTAACAAACTCAAATTAGATGCACACAATGCCAAAACATTAGAATTATTGTTCGGTACAAGATTGTTTAAACCAGTTGCTTAGCATGTCATCTTGCTTGCGTGAGTATGAACCTTCTTGCATCTTGTAGAGTCTGACCTCGGGCCAGCCATGAAATCTCAGCCTGAGACCTCAGGAAATTTGCCTTCAGAAGAAGTACCTGGTTGGATGAGCAAATAGTCCAATCTGGAATAAGACCCTCTACCTTAGAGCAGGGAATGGACACATCATAGACTGGGCGTGTTGTATGTTCCAGGAGCCTTTTAGTCCACCAAGAAAAAAAAAGATTGCATTTTGTTGGAAACAGCAGAATTCTTCTAGTGGCTGATCTGTGCAAAGATTCAATTCAAAGATACAACCTGAAGGTGATTTATTTGAATCACTCCTCTGAATCAAATTGCCAGACTGAACCGTCAGATCAGTTTGGTGTATTGCATGGAAGTGGATGCTTTCAAATTAACCCAGCAATTCAGTGGCCTTTGGCACGTGCGTTGTACATGCCTGCACACTTCTTATCCAACTGACTCAATGATTCAAATTGAATTGATCATTTGAATTGGCTTTGAGGTGATTTACAGATCTCTACAGAACAAGTGTTTTAAACCAATGGTCAATTTAATACACCTCTTTTCCTTTTTTTAAAAAAGAAGAAACGTTCCCCAAATTAAAATGGGAAACTACAATTCCAGCCATATCTGTACGACTACTTCATTGCTGTATCTTGGGATCCCCAGCTGCCCAAAACAAAATAAATTACTCCATTCCATTACTCAGTGAGGGATCCAAAATGCAAGCTTGAACAATAGCATCTCGAGATTGCCTGTTCCTGCTCCGTAAATTCCTAAAACTAATTTGCCTACACAGGACTCACCAGCTGCACATCAAATCTCTTTCAGTGAACTTTTGTTGCTTAGTTTATTGCTAAGATTCTGCATTTTATGATCTCTTTGCTGTCTTTGTTTCTGCTAAGTTCTTAGGGTCATATTTTCCCTTGTAGTCTCCTTGGCTGGGACATTGTCTGTTTGAATCATTCTCAAAAGTTGTCCTTTCCTTTTTTCTTTAACATTTACAATTGACTCCAAGCCTAAATATCTTACACTGTTCTCTAGGTGTCCATCAAATCATATATGTAAAGTTTCGGTGAGTGATTCCTAGTTTTTTTGTCTTTGTTTTTCATTTTAGATGATGCATATTTATTTTTCTGCCTTTTACCAAGAGGGCAAGTTGAAAAATGGGTTGGTGGAAGATAGTGGAGCTGGGAAGGACACAGTTTCATATCTATAATTAGAACTAGCTCTTTTTTCCCCATCCAAGTTTGATGATATTCTGAGAGATTTGAATGCTTTCAAGAATGTCATCTGCAGAGGGCTTATTCCGAGAAAATTAGACTGCATTCAAATATAATAAGCAGAATTCGCCATCTATAGAACAAAAGATCATAACCCTTGTGATAACAATTTTGATTTTATAGGCTACCAAATCAAGAGCATCTTTAAACTAGCCTCTTGTGAACATACGTAAACAAAATGTTATATTTTAGTAGATAATTTTTCATTGATTCGCCTCAAGCAAAATAATACACTCAGCTAAAGGGAAGATGGAAAAGTAATTTAAGCTAGAAAATATATAGGTATGACCTTAACATATTACTGGAATTGTTGGAGACTAGCATTTTCCTTAACTATATTACAATGACAATACTATTGATGTTCTACTATCTCAGAGCACTGCGGGGCTTCTCTGGGGGGGGGGGGGGGGTTGCAGCGCTTGCACATTGGGTAAGAAATATAAAATATGTAAGATATATAGATATCAAATGGTTGGAAGGAAGCTTGAAGGTCATTAATCCATTCCATTACTCAGTGACGGATCTGAAATGCAAGCTTTAACAACAGCATCTCTGCTAGATGATCATCTAGCCTCATCTTGAGCCCTCACTAAAAAGATTCCACAACAGCTGCATTGTCAAATAGCTTTCTCTATCAAGAAGTTCTGCAATATTTCACTGAAACCATAAATTGCTCTGGTTTCCCTTCATTACTTTTCCTTGGAATACCTGAGGACAACTCTGCTCTGACTTCTGTGTGCCAGTCTGAAGATGTTTGAAGTCTGTGACCATATTGTCCCATAACCTTACCTTAACTAGGGTAAATATGTTTACCTTTTTCAGTCAATGATTTCCCCAAATTCTTGATCATTCTCTAGATGCTTCCCATGGTTAGGGTCCCAGAACTGGATCACTGGATTAAATACATCCTGATACTGCATTTCATTCTCAAGGAAGATGTATGGATGGGTAGAGAGAGTTTGGTAGAAGAAATGTTAATTCCATACTTCAAGATAGCTCACCTGGTCGGAAATGAGGCCAGCTTATATAAATAGGAGAAACTAAAATGTTGACTTCCTGATTTCATTGCCCCCACCCCATTTCTATCATTACAGGGAGCCACAGAGATGACTTTGGAGGAACTATGCAGAAGTAGTTACAACATGCTCCAAAACATGGGTTGAGCCCAGGAAACAAGGAAAGCATTAGGAAGAGATTCAGACTGACTCCTTCCTGACTTCCTGGGGTATAAGAGAGAGGGAAGGGAAAACACAGGCTTGCAAAGTTGTGTTCCTATAGTCTATTCTCAATAAAGTATATTCTAGTCATCTTGTGGAGTCTATTTCCTGATACAGTCTACCTCAGAGGGCTGACAATCTCTGAAAGGTCGACATAACCGAGACAGTAAAATCACACATTCTATTTTTGTCTTCCTCTGGTATAGTCTTGCATTTATTTATTTTCTGCAGCCCACAAAAAAGAATTATTTAAGTTTATTCAGTCCTCTTTCTTATGTCTAGATTTTTTTTGCTTAAAATAAGACATTCAAATTAATTATTTAATAAGTAGATTTGCGATGATGATCATCATGATGATGATGACGCAGACCATGCAAAAGCAAATGAAAAGGTGTGTGAGTCAAAGGAGAACAATGCTCACTATTGTTCAATTGATCAATTAACTGTAAATAATAAATAGTTTAATGTGATCTGAATAATGTTTAGCTCTTTGTTAATGGGATAATCACTTTGGATTTAACTGACATATCAATAAGCACTGACATATCCCTACAGCAAAGCCAATGGTTATGAAACCAACTAATTAAAACCTAAATTAAAAGGTAATTTGCCAAGTGTTTTTATTCATGAAATGCAAATTTTTGCCTGGGAAACAATAGAGAGAAATGAGTCTTGATGGTTCTTTTTTCCACTTTCTTTGCTGATGGAACTGAAGAGATTGTGGACTTTGTTCTTTGAGAAGTGACTTTTTGATTGGGGTAATGAGCGGACCAATGAAACAGATGGGTTATACAGGACCTCAGTGGACTGTACAAAATGCTGACAGACAATAAAAGAATCCTGTGCTTGTTATTCACTGTAGATTTAAATTTCATTGAGCAAACCATGCATTGAACGGTCTCTGCTCGCCATTCTAAGAACCAGATAATCATGCCTAGTAGCGTACATGCATACATACACACTATATCCAGAATAACTGGGGCAAGTCCAAGTTATACGTGGCGGCTGTAATACATTCTGTCTGTTCTGTATAGTTGCAAACCTATATTGGGGATGCACTGGGATTAAATTCCTGCTTCGCTGAAATGATTTTGGGGAGAAAAAAAAATCACATCAAATCTACCCACTGCAGTTAGCTTTTATGACAGTGCCATGACAGAGAAATGAGCAGCCTCATTGGTGAAGGGAAAATCAGGCTATTTTTGAACTGGTGAAGTAGCAGCTGATGTCCTGAAGAGTTAGGGTGTGTTGGAACTCCAGCGTTGCCAACCTGTTTGGCTACTGATGGTTTACTATAGGAGGTCCCAGGGAGGAGATTTCTTAATGCTGAACAACCTTGAAAAGCATTTCCACAGTGAACACTTGCTAACGGGGTAGAACGGGATATGAAAGCACATTTGTTTGGGCTATTATTAACTGTCATTCATTTTTTAAAAAATAATTAATTCATGTCATTCATGAATTGTCATTCATTCATTCATTTCATGTTTGTAGCCACCGTGAGGGTGGGTGTGGGTTGATCGGCCTTTTGGATTATGGATTTTAATTCTGTAAGTTGCCCCGAGACACCGTGTGTGAGTTGGGTGGCCGTACAACTTTGCTTAATAAATAAATAGTAACTTTATCTTCTATAAGGAAAAAGCCACATGGAAAAAAAACAACCACCCTCTCCTTCATTTTCTCTGCCCCATAGAACCAAGGATAGACAGAAAATCTGGCCTGTCACATCATAGCTTTTATTTAATTAGACACCCCAAGAAAGGGAGGCCAGGGACAGTCTTCCCAGGGCCCCCTCTGCATTTGTCATAAATATATTGTGAATTTTAGCTCTCTGTTAAAAGTTTAGGCTGGGAGAGCTTATTGGGGCACAGTTTGGGCAAAGACACTTTTTTAAAAAATCGTTGAGCCACCAGAACACTCAGTAAACACTGATCTGCTGCTTTAGTATAAAGGTTAACTGTTGTAAAATAATAAGAGAGACTTCCCCATTGCCCCCATTTATAATAAATATACATTGGAGATATGGGTCTTTGTGCAATTGACCCAATAATCAAGAATGGGATACTCTTTGAAGGCTTAACGTATGGAGATGGAGGCTGCATTTTGGGGTCCTGGTGAAGCAGTAAAGACAGGGGTGCTTTACACACAGTATAACATGGGAAAAAATGTTATGTTCACACCTCTGTGTGCTCTGAAACATTTTTCTGGAATCAAATCCAAGGTGCTGCACCAGTCCTATTATTTTAATACATGACTGGAGAGTAATCGTATTAATTGTATTTCATTTTAATTAAATGTAAATATAAGTGAAAAAGATTTAGTTTTCATCCTAGCCCTGTCTTCTAGTTTTGGAAATGCAGTCCCCAGCATACCACTTCAAGACCAAATGTACCTTTGGCATGGGAAAAAGTTGTACACATCTGTTCTAAAATTTCTGGTGAGAACAATTGCAATGTGGTTAATATTGTACTTGCTGGTGATAGGAAAACTATGCAATAAGCTAGATATTGTTTGTTGTTGAGGGACAATAAAACATAAATGTTCAAGGTAGGATGCAAGTGAAAAGAGGAATCTAGTCCACCAATCTCCAGAACGGGGGGGTTGATTCTGTTGCAGCAGGCAAAGAATTGAGAAAATTGCTAGTAAATGCAGAAAACAAATTAAACTGGTGAAGGTTTGGAAATGGGAAGCATTTAAATAACTTTGCTAGCTTGGTTTTGTATGTGAACCTCCTGGGCTTGCAAGAATCCAGGTCATTGTTGAGTGAATGATTACGGAATGAATTAATTTACCAGGGAATTCATTCCCTGGAATGGAAAGAGCTCTTCTTAAACCAAATTCAAGTAAAAGTAGCTACTTTAGAAGGTAGATGTTAGGTATAATCAAAGATAGCAGTTTGCTTCATTAAGTGGTATGAAAGTGAGCACACTGTAAAACAAATTGTTGATAATGCTTGAGGAAGCTCATAATCAATGAAGTAGATCTATACTTATGGTAGACTAATTAAAATTAATGATATTCAAGATCAGTCATGACACATTTCCATATTAAGTTTGCTTTGCATGTTGTACTAAGCCATAATGTGGTTAATTTAGTTTTAGAATATTGTACAAACCCAGCCATTCTAATTTATAAACCATAGTCTAGGGCTTAGTGAACCCAGGTAATTGTAGTTTATTATTTATGTGTGAAACATGAGAATCATATCACTGAATAATGAAGAATTCAACCAAGTGTCTATCAGCATCATTTTGGAAGTACAATACAAAATAGGAAAATGTTTTCCAGCTTTAATGGTTAATGCCAATGGAGAAAGGAACTGCTAGTCAGAAGTAAGTCCTAGTTAGGTCAAACAACCTTAGTCTCAGGTAGATGAATGCAGACATGAAGCTTTGTTGGTTTTCCCATTTTACCCAGTGGAATGAAATAGCCAAGACTGAGCAGCACTATTCTCATAGAAAAATTGCATTTATGTGAATGGAGAACCTATAACCATCCAAATGTAAAATATCAACTTTCATCTCTCACTGACCATGCTGGTCAGGACTTCTGAGAAATTTAATTCAGCAATATCTGAAGAGCCATGGGTTCTCCATTCCTGATTTATATGAATCTTATCCATGGAATCATTAAAAAAGTAGGATTTCAGTCTTCCTGATAATAATTGAAACTCAGGAATAAACCTGGGACTTCCGGGGAGGAAATGGCAAACTGAAGATGGCTCTGGTAAAAGCAGAGCCGATGACTGTGGTGGAATGAAGAGCCGGTGAATAGACTGGCTCTTTGTAATTCCTCTCCAGACAAGGAGAGGACTTGAGATCATTCACAAGTACTCCATACAGCTGCTTCTTGTGAGGAGAACACAAGACAGTGGTCTCTGGTGGCTTTAGAGCTCTGGGAGATGAGGGAATAGCCATCTTTTTACTCAAACCAAGGTCGGTGCTTTCAAAAGGACACTGGATTCCCATACTTCCTTTTCCAATAACTTTTGGAAATTGCTTATCAACTGCTTTTCAGCTATTAAGAACCTTTGAATTGACAGGTTTTACAGCATTGGGTGAGTTTCCTTCAATCCTTAGTGAAAGAAGTTTTAAATACAAGTTTAAGGAACATTATTTTGGAATAAACAGCAAAAGGATGATTAGAACTTTGATTCTGGGAAGGTATAAATGGACTAAGAGTCCAGATGGATTTGAAATAAGATTTTGGAATTAATTGTAAGAATCCTTCTTGTGGAAAACACTTTTGTTTTGAAATCTCTTAAAAAAAAAAAAAAGATAGGATGAGACTTTGAAGGTTGGACACTAGAGGGAACCAGAAGGAACTAAAGATTACAATTAAAGGAGAACCCCGCTTAAATTTGACTTACTAATACAGAATGGAGAAAAATATTTTAACACTGAACATACTGAAGGATATTTTTAAACAATGGTCCTAGAAGTTAATTTTAAGAGTGTCTGCCTCTATAAATAGACTGTGTTTAAAAGACGTTATGGAAGAGGAACACGTTTTACCAGACAAGACTGAGACCGATCTGAAAGTGGATTTAAAAATGACAGGCTACAAGAATGATATGGAAGAAGATGTTACACTGGACATACGAATGAAACCAGCTGATTCTTAATAATTAAAAGGGATATACAAACAACAAACCAAAAGAGTGACCTGGATAACTTTCCTGTATTGGATTTACAAAAGAGTCTTGTTAAAGCTTTGAAGAATTTTGTGAGAAGGGAAAAAGAAAAAATGAAAAGAAATCAAGTTCTAGGACATTATTTGAAGGGACCAAAGATCAAGATTGTTAAAAGTAAAAGGAAGGAATATAAAACTGGTTTATTTGATCAAGGTTAAAATAGATATGTTGTTATCTCTGGTAATCCTTAAAAGAATTTTGCTGATCAGGACTGAAGGACGAGGCTTTAAGGATTTGTTTATAGATAAAAGATGGGATATGGGAAGAAGAGATTGTTTGTTGTATTTTAAGAGAAGGTGATAAGTTACTAAAATTGTTTATACTTGTGATGAAGGGGGAAGCCATTTTGTTATATATTTCTTTTTCCTTTTTCTTTACTATATTCTTATTTTTTCTTTATTTTCTTTTCTATTTTTTTCTTTTCTGCATGATTTTTTTCTTTTTATTCTATTTGTTTTAGCTTGTATTAGTTTTTATCTTTTTAATTTTTAATAAAAATACTATTAGAAAAAGAAACTCAGGAATAAGCCTGGGTATCTAATAATAAGATATTAATCTGGATTAATCAAACTGTGACCATATAAGGATTGATTTCCATAAAGTACTCTGCCCTGTTCATCAGAACAGAATTTTTTATTTTTTTTTTAAAGCTAGTAGATATTTGTGATCTGTGACACTATTTCAGAAGTGGAGAATGGCTGAGTAATAACTGAGCTACAGATCTATGCCACAATATGAACTAGTCAACTTGCTTTTTGTTGAGCTATAAATCATATAAATGAAATACTGTGAATTTATCTTTTCAACTTTTTCTTCTACCATCCTCTTTTATCACTTTTCTTCAGAGCATATTATGGATTTCTTGGAGGGCTTATACAATAGCCAAACCCAGCCTGAAATGAGAAAACAGCATTGACCTTAACCCTCCATCTCTTACTTAGTTAACCCACTCACATTTTAACTACTCAATGTACTTTTCTGCCACAGACTGAATTCACACACCATGCTACGCTATGGAGTGTTTAGCCATGGCTTATGGATTAAGCCACTATTAACTGGATTCACACAATATGGAGAACTGAAACTAAAGAAGCCATATGCTGCTTAGCACAATATGTGAACCCAGGCTAACTTGAGATGACTTCCAAATCATAGTCAAGAAGGGTTAATATTGGAAAAGATCCTTTTGAGGCCAGACCTCCAAACCTGATATTTATAGTAAGACTTTATTGTACACACCTTACAAATTGAACAATGGGGAATCAACATCTCCTTGAGGGGCAGTCCCTAATAACTATATCCAAAAAAGCTATTAAAATCAGGAATCTCATACTCAGTTACTAAAGCTATAACTCCACCTCTAAAACAACTTTTCCACCTGACCCTCTAACCCAGTGTTTCTCAACCTTGGGAACTTTAAGAGATGTGGACTTCAACTCCCAGAATTCCCCAGTTGAAGTCCACACATCTTAAAGTTCCCAAGGTTGAGAAACACTGCTCTAACCCAACAATTGCTAGTGAGATACTGAACTCATCCAGATTCTAAAACTGATATCTAGTTATTCATATCATAATTTCTTGACTAGTCCAAGTATCTTTATTTAGGATTGAGTCCTACGCTTGGGTCTTCCCTTATTATCAGAAGCTGATAAAGTTAGCCCTTTTTTTAATACATGAGTTAACTTCCATGGTGTGAAAAACAGCTATGCGTGCAGGGATGTTGACAGACAGAGTTTACACATGTGCCTATATCCCCCAATCCAGTTGGCTCTACTCCTATGTAGGTTGTATACTTTCCTAATTATAATTTTGCAGGCAACATAGAAGGCTGGATGTTGGCTACCATGGGAACACAGAATTTATGTTTGAGTCAAACATGTCAACTGTTTCTGAGACTAAATATAGCGCTGTGTTGCATAAGAGTAAGGATGGAAAAGATGTTTGTTCCAACAAAATGGTCAGTGAACAAGAACAGAGGAATACAAGAAGAGTCATAACACTAGATCAGGATTCATTTAGTCAAACATTAACTGTCACATGGTGACTATCTGGATTTGGGAAACTCTAGTGCCTAGATGGAAGTGGAGAGACCCCTTCTGTTGTTGCTTTCCAGAAACTGGCATTAAAGCCATTCCCATTTTGAATCCCCCTGTTCTGCACTTTTAATAATCTTATGACAAGGTCTGAGTTTCAAAGAATATGCTCAGAGAAGTATAAATGAGATATATATACCCCACGTATAGAGAGAATGAATACTGTGAATAAATCTGCCATTTACTATGATAAACACTCAGAAAAATGTTTTGCAGATAATTTCCGTCTACGTCTATGTACATATGCATGTGGTTGTATACAATGTTTGTCAGTAAACTGAGAATTTAGAATCTTGGAAACAAAAATGGTAAAATTAGTCAAAATTCAGTTGCTGCCCAAGGGCTCCTTGCAAACTTTATATCTGAGTAGGAACTAGAAACAATCTCTCACTGTTGACCACTGGATATCAATGACTATCACTGTGTGATAGAAACTCAGAAATGTATTACAATGTTGCACAACTTTGATTGGCCTAATCATAGTATTGCCTTTTTGGATTTTGGATTTATTTCCACTCCTGTTGTCTGAGTATCCACTCTTGCTTTTTATTGCTATTTTTACTGATAGTCTTTTTCTCTTTTTCTCAGTTTGAGACTATTCTTTTCCCTTTCAAAGTTTACTTTTTCCTTTATTGAAGTTAAAATCCTTGAAGTTTCTCCTTCCTGCTCCTGACAAATAAGAATCACCAGGTTGTTTTTTTTTTTTTTTAACCCTGTTATTGTTCATCCAAATTCCTTGGATATTTTTCTAGTTCACCAGCACTACTTTTCCAGAGGCAGCACTTAACATTTGGGGGAAGGGCATGAACCACAATAAGCAAGCAGTTACAATATGGTAATTTGGGGGCATGTTCCACCTCTAAACATCAGGAAATTCTGCTGTTGGTTTTTGGCAGTTGTGGTAGGAAAAGACCCTGTGGCTATATGCACACATAGATAATTAAATAAAGTAAGTAAGCAAATAAGCAGAGTTTATGTGACTTCATGAAGTCCTTCAGCATCAAGTTATTCATCCCAGCTTTAGCAAAACTGTCTTAGGTCAAGAAAACAGATTTCCTAGTGCAAATAAATATTAACCAGAGTAGTCATCTGTGAAACAAAGCCTTTGATTGTGTTTCTGAACAATTAAACCTCAAACTATCTTGGTAGTGGTCAATACATTTATGTATCAGCTAGTCACTACTTGCTGGTTATTCTTGGTCAATATCAATGAACTGTTGTTGAGCACTGCCTCTTCTGAACCATTAGAGAGAATTGATTCGCTTTCCTTACCTAATTGGTTGGTGGGGGGGAACCTGGGTTTTTTCAATCACCCAGGTCACAAATAGCAGCATATATAAACATTGGCTTGCTACAGATCTGTAACCCTAGATTCTGTGCTGTTGGATATCAACCCTGAACCCATTTGATTAATTTCATATTGTGTCTTATGGACTTTTCAAGTGCACTGATATCTGAATCAGTCATGATAGGGCAAAAGCAAAGTTGAGATTAGACGAAGTGATGCTAGGTTTGTAACTTTCTTCATTCTTAATTTCTTACAATGTATAGTCTTAATTTTTATATTTAGGTTTTTCTATAAATATAAAGATTAATTAAATGTATTAATGTATAAATCTAACGATTTATATTCTTCTGAAGCTAATCTAGCATGTGCCATGTATGGATATGCAAATTGACTGGAACATTCTAACAGAGTCATACCAAATCACCAAACTGAACCTGATTCAGTTTGCTTTGGACTCCTTTGGACTTTTGAAATTATTGTGCACAGTCTAAAGTCTCAATCAAATCAAACAAATTCAGATGCAGTTGGCTTTCTTCAATGAACTGATCTGAGCATATGAATAGACTGATTCTTCATCAGCTTGATTCAAACATCTAAATATTAGCATAGCCTCAGTGTATAGTTATTCAGATGATTTTGAACACGTGACTGATAGATTCATTTAACAGGAATGGACTCCCAGTCTATTTTCAGACACATAGATCATACCACTTTTTTCTCACTTACCTTTTCTATTCAAGATCCCACCTTTGCATATCTTGTGGACACTGTAGGAATTGGAAACTTATGTTTGTTTTATAACACTTTTGCATTAGATGGGGTGTCATTGGACCCCCCCTTTTTTTCTTGGTATTTATTTGATTTCAAATATATGGGCTGCCCACTACTTTAGCTCTCCTTCCCACAGGGCAGTTGGCAGTAACTACCCTGGAGAGGAATTCCTACTCTACAAGATGGCTTTTCTGCAGTGTTTTCTAAAGGCATTCCCCCATGGTTAATGGCAAAGATGGAATATGAGCACGAAGCAAGGAATTCCAAGCACTAGCAAGCTGCATTTGGTAATTCAGAAATTAGTTATAGAAATTATTATACAAAATAAAATAAGAGAATAATGGGAAACTAACTGTGCATCCTTGCTTTCAATCTACTGGTACAGAGAGAACATTCAGAGGGACAGTTAGAGAAATTAGAATCTAGCAACTGTCCTTGGTGCTGAAAAAATGAGATTATATTATCCCTCAATCTCATCCTTAATTTTTTACCAAATGGGTTTTATTTTATACATATTCCAACTTCATATATACTAGATCTTGCCCAAATAAATTAGCATTATTTGCTGTACCTTGAAACAAATATAATTTCCTCTTCCTTCCCCCACACTTTGTTTCTGATTTGTTTGCCATTAGTGAATTTTTTCATTTAAAAAAATCAATTAATTTTGATTGAATGTGAGACAGCCTTACAGATTTCCTATAAAATTTAGTCCAAGTGAGATGTTTGCTCATAATTTGTGCCCTGGTCCCCAAGCTCCACATTTCTAATGAATAAGAAAATCCTTGAACTATAAACATGATACCTAGAACCAGTCAAGCAAAGAGCACTGTTTGGATGGACTAGAATAAAAAAACAGGTAATAGAACTATTATTTGATAAAACTTTTGTTAAACTCACACACTGGAAAAATCTTCATCTAAATTCACTTAAAAGATACAGAAGCTTTCAGATTTCTGATCAGTCAGGCTGGGACAGATGGAAATTGGAAGCTGGGATCCAACAAAATCAAGATTGTCAACTTGTATATTCTATTATAAATACAAGGGTTTCCCCCCCTAAAATTGGTCTGCTTAAATATATTACCTGGAGAGGTGATGAAATCTATACTTAGTTTTGATTTTGCTTTTCTCTTTATGGAGTGCTTTTTATTTATGGATACTAAACAGACCTTTAGAAATTTGCAATGGGCTGATTTTTGAAGGCTCCAGGACATTGCATATATGAAATATTTTATCTATCTATCTATCTATCTATCTATCTATCTATCTATCTATCTATCTATCTATCTATCACATTTGTATGGCCACCCATCTCACACAAAGTGACTCTGGGTGGTGTGATTCCACTAGGTTATAGTTGGAAATGAGAATAATGATGTTGAAATGAATGCACCATGGGACATTTTAGAGGTATTTTGTGTGATAAAAGAAGTGGACTATGCACATTAGATATGGAAAAGAGGTACTTCAAATATTGTTTCAACTACCACTTATCTCTGCCAGGTGTTCAAATGTGCAGTTGCTGACAGAGTTCAGGAACTCATGGAGGCCCATCAGTTTCCCAGCCTTGATGTAAATGTTCAAAAAGGGTGATCAAGAATAAGGATATCAGGGAAGAATATATTACGTTGATTAGAGAGGAAGAGATCTGAGAGCAAGTGATGCCAACTGATCCAAACAGTTTGGATGAAGCATGGGAAGATAATGAGAAATAAAGGTAGAGAGACAAAATAAGACAAAAAGTGCCTTTATGTTGTTTCAACAAGTATAGGGTTTATTAAAATGTATGCAGATTATATCTGGCAGTTTCCTCCAAATTCCCACTTTTCTTGCATTTCTTCATACTTCAACAAGCACAACTATTCAAAAATTCACCCATGGTATTTTTGTTAAGGCAGAAGTAGACACGCAGGACATGAAAATTATGGATAAGTAGTTTAATGTCTCAGAGAGAGGGAGACATTGATTGTGATTTTCGGCCTAGTAAATTGGCAGTGAATAATAATGAAGAGCAGCATTCATCTGCAGCCTTTAACTTAATCCAGCTACTTCTGTAGTGTGTGTGTGTGTGTGTGTGTGTGTGTGTGTGTATAAATAATCTATATCAGAACGGCAGGAAGACTGTTTCTAAACCCATAAGCAGATTGCCACCCAGATGGGAATTCTCTTGAGAGGTTGACTTTTTCTTATGATTGGAGACTGTAATTGTACAAAGGCTTGAAAAAACTTTTTTCCCCATTTATCCTTTAAATTGCAGCTTAAATATAGAGTACACTGGCAACCAACTATATGGCATGTGATTGTATTATAAAGGTTATGTCTACTTGCAATAAAACCATTCTGCCTGACAAATGCTCTATGCTAATCGGCTAAGATGTGCCTGGATTCCCAAGTAGAATTGTCCATAATTCTAACAAAGTGTCAAGATAAAGTAGCTGTGCTTTTTGAGCTACACCTGACAAGTAGTTCCTACAATATGCTCAAGATTTCAAGGCCAGCTTTGTGTTGAAATGTTTGCAGAGTAAGGCTTGCTTTAATTATGAATATGTTAATGGTAAAACTCAGATATATAAGACATCAGGATATAATCCAATTGGCCTAATCTCTCATCAAAGAAAGAAAGAAAGAAACTAATTGAGGGTTTAGAAGAAGACGGAATCTAAAATTATCATGTTTCAGAGTCTGTGGTGGCTACTGGTTGTCATTCTAAGGGACCAGTAGTAAATTACAAAGTCAGAGGTAAAGATAGGGATCAAAGGGATCATATTGTCAATTACTGTCCAAGATGGACAGAAGGTCTAGTCTCAAAGGTAGGCAATGAATGACTCAAGAGGTAGAGGAAGGCAACATGTTACAAAATGGGCTAGTGGTGAAGTTCCAGGGACAGTTTACATCTTCTCTAACTTACGTAGCACAAAACTCCAACATTTGGGGTTCGAACTGGAATGTTCAGAGAATGTCATGGGCATCCCACCAATTGCCTGCCAGGGTGGGCATGATCACGTTGACCACAAGGGAAATTAGGAAGACTGCTCCTTATCATCCAATCTACCCTCTTAGGATGCTCTCCACCATCTTACCTTAACTTTTATTTTGGGTAGAAGAGCATATTTCATACTTCCAAATGGATGGGTACAACTACCTATTCATTCTTGCTTTCTAAAAATGCCTCTGAGATCTATGCGGGCCCCATTTATATTTTATTTGAATATAAAAATTGTGCTTAGATGGCATTTTGCTTTGAAAGATTGATTGATTCATTCATCAATTATGTGCCATCACATCATTTTTTACTCTTAGAAACCACATAAATGGATTTTCTCCATGATGATCTATTTCTAACCTGGTCTTTCAGATCTTCTAATGATGCACTCATCGCCATTGTAACTTAGTCCATCCCCCTGGTCCTCCTCTTCTTCTCTTTCCTTCCACCTTTCTCGGCATTAAAGCCTTCTCCAGAGAGCTAGATTTTTGCATAATGTATCCAAAATAGGATAATTTGAACCTGGTTATTTGTGTCTCAAGTCAGAACTCTGGGCTGATTTGTTTGATGATCCATTTGTTTGCTTTCTTGGCTGTCCACGGTATTTTCAGGAGTCTTCTCCAACACCAATGTTCAAAAGTGTCAATACTCTTCCTATCTTGCTTCTTCAAAGTCCAACTTTCACTACCATACAATGTCACAGGAATACTGTGGCTTGTATGATTCTGATCTTTGTAGTTAGAGGAATTTCACGGCATCTGAATATCTTTTCCAAGGCCTTCATGGCTGCTCTACCAAGTGCTAGTCTGTGGCTTATTTCTCCTGAACACTAAAAGAAGAACTGGAGAGCACAAGACAGTCAATAGACCTAGTGGTATATATTTGTATAAACATTTTTCTCAATTGATTCATTTTTAAAGACACCTTCCCTAATATTTTCATTGTCATGCATATATTTTTACAAGAGATTTTCCCAGAGATAATGCATCTCTCTATAGATACAATTTTGTAAGCTTCAATTGATTTGTGACCTGTATCACACCATTCAGAAAAGTGCAGATTAAACTGTATAACTGTGTTCTGGTTTGCTTGTAAAGGTGGATAATTTATTGCTGGCTAGAGGCTTTATTTAATTTTTTGGGAAGAGAGGGGGCTGCAGGAGGAGGGAGAATACAAAGTGAAGGTGGTTTTATCACACATGTGGATGAAGCTGTGCTTTTCATTTCTTCTTCTGTTTTTGTGCAAGACTAGAGCATTCCTTACTGTTGTTTTAACTAGAATTGACATGGCAGCTTTTGTGTAACTCTTATCCCTAAATGGAAGGAAACTGCACTGCTGTTTTTTGGCAACTGTAATGCCAAAGTTTGGGGTTATTGAGGTCTGTAAAATGGCCCTCATGGATTGCTTGTGCTCTGGTTTGTAAATTTTGGAAGTATGAATTGCAGTAATTTGCATTAGAATTTGAATCCCCCCACTCAAACTCTCACAAGGTGAAACTTTTTCTGTTGAGATTAATTCATCAGAAATATTCAGCCAAAGAGGTTTAGTCAAGCAACCTGGCTGAGCTGTGGGAAGCATGATGATCCTCCTGCCAAGCTGACCTCTTTCTGCAGAACATAAATGACCTAGGACATAATATGCTGGAGATCTGTTGCTGTAAAGCTGAAAATGATAGCTCTATACAGCTCTCTATTTTGTCATATTTTGCCTCCTGCAGATGTCACAGAATATCATTGTCTCAGACAAGAGAAATTCAGAAAATTCTGAGGGCAGCAGAACGACATCAACCAGGTTCTGAGTTTCTCCCAGAGTATCATGGTTCCTGCCCTCAAAATTTCCTTTCTGACCCAAAGGTAGGGCATGTGCTTTTCAGCCTCTGAACTGGGTCAGTTTTTCCTATAATTTAACCAGACCAGGCCAGTTCAGAGTCTTCTTCCTGTCTCCCTGTTGGAGTGACCAATAATTCATTTCCCTGCCTGGTTACTGAAACCAGCTAAAAGAGATCCTCACTGTAGGGATTAAGGAAGATAACCTTGACAGAGATACACAGGCTATGTTGCCTGGGCAAAAGGAGCTGGGGCATTTTTTAATGAGGTAACATTCAGAAGTGGCTCAGGCAGACACCTCCCTAATTCACTGAACTATACGAAAGAGGAGGCAGGATTGTTAATTACAGCTAATCTCAATAAAAGTAGTTTTGTTCTTCCTGCAGAGTTGATATCCTGCTCTGGCCTACTTAATGGGACTGACAACCCCAAATTCAGCCCAGGGTTCCTGAGCTACATAGCCCATATGATTTGGTTTAAAATCAATTATTACGGAGACAGGTTTCCAAATCTTTGAATCAAGGCAAAGGATTTTCCCTAGGAGTTTTTGGATTAACCAAAAAAACTCTTGTTGTAGCAAACTATGCAAACAGAAAGTGCAAACATCACTAGGTCATAAATGATGAGGACTAGCTAGCTGGGTGGACAGATGGACGGAGAGAGGGAGAGAGAGCGAGAGCGTGCATTTTGGCTTTCTTGCCACTTTAGAAGCCAATCAAGAAAAAAAACATGTAGGTATCTTGCAAACTGCTGGTCTTATTAGTGTTGCAGTTTATGCCTCAGTTACTGTGAAACTAAGAGATCATTAAGCTTTGTTCTTTTTGGATTTTTGGTGCTTAAAATAATCTCCTCATCTCCGGCCATGGAAAATTCATAACGTGGGGGATTTTATTTTATTTTTTAAAAATAAGAACATGTTAGGTCAGTATATGAGTAAATTCTAGGAAATGATGGATGAGTTCCTTCATTTTTACATGCATTTGTTTTTGCATGTAATCATTCAGAATGCTGATATGTTTGGCTTCTATATTAATCTGCATTATTTTGTGTGTGTTTTTTTTTTAAAGGAACACAAGATGGAGAGTCACACTTTCCCCTGCTTGTTTGTTTGTTTATAAGCTACACATTTTTGCTACCGTTTTTACCATGAAATATACATGTTGGTACCGGCCAAAATGTAACTTTTCCGCTGTACATATTAGACTTAAACTGGTTTACTTAAAATACAGACCAAACCATGTTCTCAGGTAGTTGATAGATGAACCATGAACACATGTAGAAATCACCAGGTGATACAGTTCCCCTCCTCACAGTAACATATTTTAAGGATGTTTGATTTGTCAAACTCTGGTAGCCGTTATAACAGAACTTCCATTTTTCCAGTGTATGTTTAACATTAGAAGTTGAGGCCCAGGAGCAGGGAATGCTATTCAGTTCATGCTTAGAATAAGGAAAATGTTTGACTGGCTGCTATTGTAAACAAGACAATGCTATTGATCGATAATATATAATAATTTCTGCATTTTTGTTTGCAAGTTCTCAATCAATTTTATGGAAGAGAACATTCTTTCAAAATGTATTTCAAAGAGAATGTTCTTGAAATTTGCACAGTGAGAGTCTGGTGTATTTGTATCTAATTAGCAATGAGTTGGCTAAGATGTGGGTGTGGGGATGTTTGCATAAATTTCCCATTTTCATTAAACAGCCCTCTCACCAGTAGTCTACAGCCTCCCTGGCTTTCCCCATATCCATTCTGACAGGTTTTGTGCTTGTACCTAGCAGTAAATCACACATCTCTAGCCACTTAATCCTTAGTTCAGCTGGAAGAAGACTGCCAGACCCAACTTGGCTAGATTAAAGTTGCAGACCAGAATAAATCCTTAAACACTTCAATTAACGGCCCATTGCAGAGCAAAAAAGTCAGAGCATTTATATATCTATGCATACACACACACAAACATACACACACAAAGAAAGAACATTGCAATATATGTCTACGTGATAAGCCCTAGGTTTCTTTCTCACATCCTTTCCAAACGAGACACTTGTGGACCTCTTGATGGCCCTGAGACGCAGGTAAGATCTCTGGGAACCATTGTTTCCTGAGGTCACCAGCCTCAGTCCTTTGACATTCAGTCCCAAGGGAAGACATCCATGGGAACTTTTTCCATCAGGCATTTTGAGTCATCATCCTCTTGTCACCACTGAAAAGGGTCCTGAGCTTGTTAATGAGATTCAAAAGGCCATTTGGGCCCACTTTCTTTTCAATGTGCCTTGTCTCTCAAAGTTATTGGGTTTGGTCTTTGTTTGTTTTTGTTTTAATAATCATTAATCTGCTGAAAGTCTAGTTGCTGTTAAGCAACTATTGCAGATCCCATGGTGGCTACTACAGGTCCTCCCATTTAGGCAAGAAAGAAAGGGGTCTTGGTCTCAGAAGTCACAACAGCAGAATTCTTTTAAAGATCTGAAGTAGAGCTAAGAGGAGTTTTGTTCATTACTTAATGCATTGGCCTCTGACTTGATGACACAGTCACAGTAGCCTCTTTCCAAAATGTGTTTGAAATGCTCTGAAAACATTTGCGGTGGGTTGTTCCCTAGTGGAACATGGATGCCAGTTTCTGATAAAGCCTTTCCTTCCCATTTTGTACCTGCATTTAATCCAGCTTCACCACCTGTCCACTTGCTTCTGCTTCTCCAATTCTGCTGCATGTGTGATATGTTGTGCAAATGTTTCCCATGCTTGTTTTTCAAGTGGCGTCTTAGAGCACACATTTCCCCAGAGTGTACTTTCTCTTTCTTTACTAGCGCTTTTTTCTATACAAACAACAGATTGTTTTGCTCCTGTCCTTTAGATTTAAAAGAGAAGCATTTTTTCCTAGTTAAATATCCTACTTCACAGATGTCTGTGTTCTTCTCTTTTCTTGGAAAAAAAACAACCATGGTCTAACTTGATCCTTCCTTGCCACTCTCCTTTGTAGCTGTCATTTCTTATGGATCTGGCTCCCAAGTTAAAGGGGAAGATTATGTGGAGAGCAACAGACTTGAAAACCTCCAACTTTAATAGTAACATGAATTCAATGTGACCTGGGAACAAGATTCCTTAAGAACTATTTTGCATGGCGAGGGCATGAAAGAGGCAGGATGAACATTTTATGGCTAACTGGAAAGCAATGGTTATTTCACTGAGGGACTATTCTGGTTGCCCAAAAGAGCTGGGAGGATCATAGAATGACAAAATTGAAAGAGGCCATTTAGGCTAGCCACTGAGTCCAACCCCCTGCTCAGGGCAGGAATCTAACCCAAGGAGATGACCATCTGCTTCTGTCTGACCCCAAATAATTAAGAAAAGTCCACTGTCTATCTTGGTAATAGGTTCCATTGGGAAATGGTTCTTGTTGCTCGGAAGTTCTTTTCTAACATAAAGCTGGAATCTTCCTTACTGTGCCTTAAATCTATTATTCAGAGTCCTGCACTCTGGGTTGAGAGAGAAAAGATCTTGACCTTCTACGTGACATCCTTTCAGATATTTGAAGAGTTCTCTCACAACCTCCTTTCCTCCCTTTTCTGAAGGATAAACAGACTCAATTCCTTCAATCTCTCTACATAGGTCTTAGTTTCTAGTCCCTTGGCAACTTTTGTTGCCCTTTTTTGAGTCTGCTCCAATTTCAATGAACATTTCTTAAAATATGGTGCCCAGAACTATATTCAAAGTATGCTTGAACCAAACTAGAATAGAATACACTATATCCAATGTTCTGGAAGTTATACCTCACTTGATGTAGTCTAAAGTTACATTTGCCTCCTTTGCAGTCACATTCTTCTGCTGGCTCCTCATCAGATTAAGGACTACTACAGAATTACTATTCCAATATTTTTTTCACCAATATTACCAAGCAGATATCCCCCATCATAGACCTGTGCATTTAATCAGTGTTTCCTAAATGAACTTTGCTTTGATACATTTCATTCTGTTACTTTTAACTCATTTTTCCAAGATCACTTTGAGTTTTATTTCTCTCTCAGTTTCATTACTGAGCAGCTGGTATACTGATTGTTTTTGTTTTATTTTGAGCATATAAAAAGTAGGCATCATTATTGTCCTTAATATCCTTTGCAGATCACAGCTCAAGCTTTTGCTTTACTGACACCATCTCTGCCATTCCAGGTATACCTGTCTGTGCTTCTCCTTTCCATTTCCTTTACGCCTCTTTTTTGGGTTGGATGGTTGGTTTTATTTTCAGGTCTTCACTAATACCTCACTTAGGAATCCCCATTCATCTTGAACCCTTTCTTCATCAGGTTCTCCTGCGATAGATCCTACTTCTCATTGTGCTGAGTTTATTGAAATCCTCTTTTTTGAAGTCCAACATGCATATTTGACTGCACTCAGTTTCAGTTTCCTTTATAGCAGGGTTCCCCAACCTTGCTGGTGGGGAATTCTGGGAGTTGAAGTCCACACATCTTCAAGTCACCAAGGTTGGGGAACCCTGCTTTACAGTGAAGGATTCCAACCTTACATCATCATTTTCCCCTAAGGTTCTTCCTGTTCCACTTTCTCAACCAACCTTCCTCATTGATTAGTATCCTGTTAAGGATAGCAGATCTTTTTATCCTTCCTCCATCCTCTAAAGTAAAAATAGTCAATGAGATAATTCAGGAATTTCCTGGAAAGAGCATGCTTGGCAGAGTTTGTTTGTCAATGGATGATAGGATAATTAAAGTCTCCTTTGGATGGAGAAGCCAAGAAAAAAATCCATAAGAAAAGATAAAAAGTGAAACCATTTTCCAATCAGTTGCCGATGGGAAAGCAGTTACATTTTTAGACATTCGGTAGGAAAATAGTGTTGCCTGCCCTGCTTAGAACTGAGTTTGTGACTCATGGGTGAATGTCTGAAAAGTAAGGAAATATAGAGAGAGGACTGCAATTCTGAGAATTCTCCATGAGTAGGGTTGGATCCTTCAGCTGAATTCAAAATGGGCTTGGCTATCATTGTTCACTCTCCTCCATCTACTTCACTAGTCCGATCAAAAAAGCCCAGGGCATGCTGTACTCTTGTTTTTGTCATCCCACGTATCCCCAGATTTTCTTGTAAGGGATTGATTGATTGATTGATTGATTGATTCCATTTCTGTAGCCACCCATCTTAAAACAACTCTGGGTGGCTTACAAGCAGTAAGACAATAAAAGCAGTATAAAACAATATAAAACAGTATAAAAACCAACAGCAATAAAAACAAAAACAGAGTAGTAGTGGTTGTAGTAGAACGGTGCCTATTTTACCCTATAGTACTGTTACAATAGGCTTGTAATAGTACTTTATATGGCTTTCAGACTGTGCATATCTTTATTTTATATAAGAGCTTTGGAAGATTAATTCTCTGTTTTTCTGCCATCTGGTACACCATTGTGAATCTATACTACAACACTGCAGCTGGAACCATTAGGGACTATAACTACTAAGGCTTCTAACTTTCCAAAAATAATTCACAGGCTCAGATATGTAAATTTTTCAGGTTATCCAAGCTGTGGTAGTATAATGGAGTGGTATGTCTACATGATTAGCAACATACTTCCTTCAATTCTTCTGAGTAAGATTGGGTGAAAAAGGTAAGGAGTACCTGAATTTGGAGCTCAAGCTTCAGAACGGTTTGGCTGATTTCAGAATAAGCTTGTTTCCTCACTTTCAAAATTCATTACAATCACATACCCTTAGTAGCCATACTCAGTTGCCAACATTTTGAAACTTCCCAGAAGATATAACACAGTTGAAGTGAACAACTAATGTGACATGAGCCAAGCCCTTCCCCTAAGCCAGTGTTGTCCAAACTTGGCCACTTTCAGATGAGTGGACTTCAACTCCCAGAATTCCCCAGCCAGCATGGCTGGCTGGGGAATTCTGGGAGTTGAAGTCCACTCATCTGAAAGTGGCCAAGTTTGGACAACACTGCCCTAAGCAAAGGTGAGTGCAAAAAATGCCATAAGACATCTTTTCTACTTAGCTGTTGTATAATTATTCTCTTTCCCTCCCTTCTATCACAAATACAGTGGAGAATTTCAAGATAACATCTGTGGATATGTTTGTAGGAGCCTGCGTCTCTGTGTGTGTTCCAATTAGCAAGAATCTGATAAATTAAATGTGTCATGCATTATTCACTGTAGCAAATAAAGGAGATTGTTATTTTCATCACAATAACAAAGAAAGAGATTTCTTTCCATGCCCTGTATGCAAAGCAAACACGTGTGAGTCACTAGCAAGACTTCTTGACAGAGATGCTGATCAGCTGGGGAGTAAGCTACAGGGAAAGTCTGTAAGGAGGGTAAGGTATTTGTAAGGCAGATGTTAACATCTGGTTTATTCCATTCTAGCAATAAACCATGGTTTCAAATGTGCCCAAGTTGCAAAATGCATTGCATTTAAGTACAGTGCAATCCTTGAGCCCAACAGAGCTTCCTTCAGAGTAAATGGGGTAAAGGATGGCAGCTTTGCCATGCCACAAAAACTATTTGGGCACTGAATATAGTCATTCCGTGCAGCATCAAGGATGAAAACATACCAAATATGCTTTGACCCAAATCTCCTTTCTATTTTTCATAAGAATTCAATATTAAAATATGCAATCGTTTCCTTTTCTTTTTGGCAGGTCAGCAAGGGTTTTCTGTGTGTCTGTACGTTGTGATTAGCCAACCAAAGATATTTTTGAAGGTGTCTTCTTTCTAAAAAGTTTAGGATCATTCCTACAAGATTGGAAAATATGAGAAGCCATGTTAGAAGACTGCTTTCCTTACACAAGCAAGAATTTTTATACATAGTATATTTCCCAAAGTTCCTTCATCCGTGGAAAAAGAAAAGATTTGTGCAGGGAAACAAAAGACTAGTCAATAGGGAACAAAGAAGAACTCAAATGATTGTTCACTCTGTTTCTTCATAGAAAATATGGGGCTTTAGATTAAACAAATAATACATGTTTCAGATACTAAGTTAGACCTTGCCAGATAGTTCACAACATACAAAGGGATGCTTGTAATATTGACTTTGATATCATCTGCACATGATTGAGAATACTAAGCTTCATTCCTTCCCTGGGGTAGCATAACCAATCCATTCCCACAATTTCCTTATAAGGACATGTACAGTGGTACCTCGGGTTATGAACGCCTCTACTAACGAACATTTCGGGTTACGACCAGCTTCGGCAGGAAAAATTTACCTCGGGTTACAAACTCGCCTCGACTTACGAACCGGATCCGCGGCCATTTTCCCTGCTGCCACGTGGTCGCGGCTTCCTGTGGGTGAGGTCACAGTAGCAAGGAGACGTTCGGTGAGGCTTGTGGTGTGTTTTGTGGTGTTTTGCGAAGGTTTTTGGTGTGTGTGTTAGCATGGCTCCAAAGAAAATGCAGAGCAGGCTTGGCAGGAGTAAGGCTCTGAAGAGAAAATTGCCTCGGGTTGCGACCAAATTCGGGCGGAGGGTGGAACGGATTAACCGGATTTACATTGAACCCTATGGGGAAATTTGCCTCGGGTTGCGACCAAATTCGGAGGGCGGAACGGATTAACCGGATTTACATTGAACCTTATGGGAAACTTTACCTCGACTTGAGACCAACTCGAGTTGCAACCAGAGTCACGGAACGGATTAAGTTCGTATCCCGAGGTACCACTGTAGTTTTAATATTGCTACTGGACACGCTCAAATGCATGCATAGCTAGGCTTCTGCTCATGATGTAATAGAAGGAGGAGACTCCATATTTTTTTAAAATGCCGTTTTATATGTAAGACCTTTTTCTGATACTTTGGGCTAAGTAAAGCTTTTATCTGGCCAGATATGATCCTCTCCATTTACTTTTATAGGGTCTGTAGATTTAACAATACAGAAAATCTACAATAGTATAATACCGTAAATAGCATAAGCTGCAGGAGTTTATGGTTTGTATGGATGATAGCAAGATTAGTCTTCTTTTCCGCCCATCCCATTTCTCCAGCCTAGTGACCCTGGTACCTCTTTAGCTTTTAGACTATAGGAAAGGCCTCTTAAAACATAAAAATTGCTATGTGCTATGATTGATTGATTGATTATGTGCCATCAAGTCAGTGTCAGCTCTTAGCAACTACATAGATTTTCTCCATGACAATCTGCCCCTAACTTGGTCTTTCAGGCCTTCCTGGTCAATCACTCCCATCACTCTACAGTCTCATGGATAAAGAACAATTCTAAATCACTTCAGCACACCTTCAAGAGAACTGAAGATAGATCTTCTCTATTTGAGCATCTGGTCTTCTGGGATCTTACATGCTTTCTGAACATGCAGAAGATTGCTACCTTTGGTGTATCTACCAAATGTAATGCCTAAGAATTCTGTTTGTTGGAGAAAATGCCATGGTCTTTGAAAGGCTCATGGGGTGAATTTCCTGCAAATGATGATGAGATTGTGGGAGGGTATAGGCTGGAAGGCATTAAAGGAAGTCTGGGATATAGCAAGATCATGCCTCCACAGGGGGGCTAAGGGTTTTGGAAGTTAGATAAGGCAGAGAGAAGACTGTATTTTAAACTATTTAAAGCATGTTTGGGGATGTGTTCAAAAAATATGATGTGCATTTAATAAGCAAATTTATAAATCAAAAGACTAATATTCCAATTGTAAAGCAAATTCTCATGCATTCTGTTCAAAAGGTTTAGCATTCAGTGATGAATAGTTACAAATATAATATAAGACAGAAACCTACAAATGCTGTGGTGCCCCTTCCTCCTCCTCGCCTACATCTGCTATAATAAGAATTATATAGGGGGGATGCTAAACTAAATTTCAAAGCCTTCACATATGATGTCTTGAGGGAAAGAAAGTGCTAAAGCCAAACTGGCACTCCAGGAAGATTCCCTCTCATATCCAATCTATAATGCTCTTTACTTTACATCCCACAATTATTTCCATTGCTGGTCAATGATTAGGGTAAATGATTCAATTAATTTGCTCTTGCTTCCTTGGGCCATACTATATATTTGACCACTACTTGAAAAAACTGGGGAATGCACAAGATTATGTCATCAGGTAAGATAGGATCATTTATTGCAAAGGAGAATCATATTTCTTGTCATCAATAGCTGGAAGGGTCTCCACAATGCATCGAGGTCACGAGGCCTTACATGATGCAAGAATGCTTCCTATGGACAAAACTGAAATCCAATGTATATTTTTGTTTAGTGTGCATGCTGGATCTGGATTCACATATTGCACTGAAGTATGGTTTATTTTATCATAGTTTTTTGTACAAACCATAATGACTTGGTTTATATATAACATTAAGCCATGAACTCGAAATGTACTGCCTGAAGGACTGGGGCCGCCAGTGGTGTGGTCTCTGAAAGCTAGAGATCCCCAGAAGCCTTTGCTAAACCATCATTTACTACTGAAAATCATAGCCTACAAATAACAATGAATGAGTTCACATACTGCACTCAGCCAAAGTCCAATAGATAGCTTAGCCCAATTTGGAAACCTAGTATGCTGTGTGCATTTATGTGTCTCTGTGTATAGGCAGCAATGAGAGCTACCTCCCCAATCTTGTATGTTTCAAGAGAAAAATGAGCAGCAACTTTTGCATCTGCTTTGAGCCACATATGCCCTTTGCCAAGCTTGAATGACTAGTTGACCTGAAATTGCACATCAGCCAATAAACAATGGCTTATGAACCTGACAGCTCCCTTTCAATTGCATTAATTGCAAGGCATGTTCTCAGATTAAAAATTCCCTCTTGTTATCTCTCCTTTGTATTTCTCCTGGATTGTCTGACTGGCTTTTTGTCATTCCTCATATCCATTTAATAGACCTCACATTCTGGACAGGCCATTGTAAAAGCTGTGAAATAGCTCCTTTTCACGTTAACTTAACATCTTTTCAGGATAGCACAATTCTTCCCTTCCTGGCCCTCCACAGCTTTCCTTGAAGACTTTCAAAGGCACATCAGTTCCTCAATAAATGTGGTAATGTAATCTCCAAATAGAAAGAGAGAAGCTTTCCAGAAGCTTCTGGTATTTTCATTGCCAGTAACTTTCTAATTTGGCACATTAAACATCTGGAATAACCTGTCAGAAGCAGCTGTGTATCTGATAGGAAGGATATACTACAGGAGGACATTTTCTGAGCTCTTAAAAAAATCTGGTGTAAGCAGATTTCTCCTCCTCCATCATGTCTTTTTCCTGGTTTTTGGAGGTTTTTTCATCAGGTCTTGTCTTTTTAAAGGAAGTCAATGTCTTGGTCAATTCCCAGTATCAACACCCTTCACTGTCATTGACTTTAATTTTTTTTTTTTAAAGGGAAAATGCTTATTTAAGACCTGGCTCTGATTTTCCACCTTCCAAAAGCTGTGGTCAACCATCCATGCCTTTAGATATTCTTCCAAATGATGATTGGACAAGTGTATGGGCTGTATCTTCTCTTGATTCTCAAAGTAACACAGGCTTGAGAATTTGAGAAATATCAGTGTTTTGAATATATTATCAGTCACCTGGGATGTCCAGGAACATTAATTACAAGCAACATTCTTGCTACAGAGGAGGGCAAGACAAATAACAGAAAGGAATGAAGCAGTAGAAGTACAGCCAGTGAAAGGCTTTAAAGACAAAAGTTATGAAAGCATGAAAAAAGATGCTTTCATATCTCCATAAGTGGGGGATGGTAAGCTTTTCTAGTATGATTTAATGATAAACCATGGGCTGACCAAAGGTTTCTGCCTCTTCATGTCCTTCACCTGCACATCATGCCTCTTAAAGTTCTCTTGGTGGACAGTGCTTTTCACTCTTAGAACATCCCACAATGCTAGATATGAAGGTAGCTCACAACTGCAGATATTTATTGGATATGTCAGCATCCATTTCCACTGAAATGCAACGAGGTACCTTAACTCTTCTTTGTTCAAATGACTCAAAACCACAAAAACTACTTCAGGGGAGGGGAGCAAACCTACTTCGTTTCCCTCTTGCATTATCAAAGGAATAAATCCAGTTCAGGGGATTGGAAGCATTGAAAGCAGAGCCATGCCCCAAGGACCTCAATGTTTCCTTCACTATTTATGGGAAGAGAAATGGAGGGAAGGGGGGACATACTGTTGTGCTAAGGATTTTGCTCTTAAAGAAAAAAAAAAAAGCCAGAGGCTGGAGAAAATTCTATTCCTGGTATTCCTAGGAGTAGGCAGCAAGTTCATCTCTCTGGGAAGGATATCTGGAGAAGAACTTTCAAACCAACAAAAAATGTAACATGTGAGTAGATAATATCTTGAGGGAGCCAGTTTTCAATCTAATCACATCCTTGACCAAGCAATCTGCCAAGCAATCACTGTCACTATCCAACCAAAGCACATTTATAATCTTTACAAATGATGCTCCCATAGGAATTTGCCCATAATGGTTAGAATAAGTGGTAGTGACCCATGCACACATAGCAAACCTGTGAGTGAAGATGAATTTGTACAGGGAGCAGAATGGATAAAAACGGTGGTGTGCGTGGGCATTCTCAATTCTCTTCTACAACTCAGTAAAAAAAGGAAAAGGGAACAAAGTCAGTAAACATCAAAGAAATGGCAAATGAAATTCTGAAACCTCAGAAGTAAACTCTTAGTTTAATATATACAGAGAGAATGCATCAACATTATCGTCAATGGAATCATTTCAGAAGTTGCTGTGTCCCAAAGCAATGTAATATTCATTTAATCTACTATTCTTCTTAAAGGAACCAAAAAACTATTTTAAAAAAGGAGAGTTATTAATATGGTAGCCAACCAGTCTTTTAATATTTTCTGGTTTATTTCATTTTTCTATATTATATTTATTATTGTACCTGTTTATTGTTTTCTGTTTTTTTCTTTAGCTTAAGAATGAATATAGATACATACATATTTTCTCTCTCCCTCTGTGTGTGTGTGTGTGTGTGTGTGCGTGTGTGACTGTGTGTGTTTAGAAATGCATTTTCTCTCTGCAGTGGTTAGGTAAACCCTAACAAAGCAAGAAAACACCAAACCTTTATTTTCATTTTAAATGCTTCCAGTAGTTTAATGGTCATTCATGCAGTTCTTATAAGATAGTAATTGATTCTGTGAAGACAGTTGCTCCTGGCTTCATTTGGAAAATGCATGTATTTCTACTTCTTGTACTATTCCAAATAATAGCATGATTGAAAAAGAAATGGATTATTGGCTTTTAAGTATGACCTAGGCTGGCTTTTTGTGTTGAGATGCAGTATAACAAATGCTGGGACAATCAACTAACTATAGCTGTCCCTATCATCTCTTCAGCCTGAGTTCCCAGGAATAATCAGATAAAGTTCACTTCCAGTATTTGATTGCTGATGGACTTTGGTTTGAAGCACCATGATTCTGAAAGTATGAAAAGTTTTATTTTTCTTTTCCTAGCCTACTGTTGCAAAGGAAAAATCTCTATAATGTGGAGATTGATCTATTTAGGGAAAGGTATTAGAGCAGGCATTTCAGTGTAGAGAGTTCCAGGAAGACAGTTGGTATCTATGCAAGTACTGCAAATAGAAAAGTTGGGAAAGACTGCTAAGATATTTTTTCACACTTTTGAAGAAAGGCATAACTTATTTTGACTAGAACTGCATAAAAATCTAATAATTCAAGGATGCCTAATTTCATAGACAGCCACTGATTTTCACCAGCTGTGGTTGGAAGGAGTTCCCAGTACTAAAAAGAACTAGATTTGAGGATGATCTGCATTTCTGGATGCCAATTCCGGTCTTAAGGCAATAGAGGTATGACTCCAGTACTGTAGATAGAAACTTGTTTTTGAAATGTAAGTTGGACTTAATTCTTTTCAATCATTCTAATTCCAACAACCTGCCACACAGTTACTAATTCCAGCAGAACTGAGTCCCCCTGCCCAAGGCACCTTGATTTGGATACAATTTATCATTAATTGAATTGCAGAAATGGAATATATTGTGCTGCTGTAAGGAAGTGAGCTGTCATTCCTTTATTCCATCTTCGTTCCTTATCACCAGTTTATGACCCATTGGCCAACTGATGAGCCTTGAAGGAAACCTGCTGTCTAATCAAAGGAGAAGTGATCACTGCGCAGTGTGATAGACAGGTTGCAAATCATGTGGGAGGGCTAATTCGCTAGAATTATTTCCAATTTAGGCAGCCAACTAACAAAGAAAGGAGTGAGTAGTCACTGAGCCCATTTTATCACATGTAAAGCATTTGTTCAAACTTAACTGGTGAGTCCTACCATCCCTTTATTTGCAATGGAATCTAGTTATACCAGTATTTTCTAAAGAGATATTTGTGCAACTGCCCCCCTTTAAAAAAACAACAACTCCCCCCCCCATGAACATACCTTTGGATATTTTTTTTCAATTATTCTCCATCATTTGTTTGTGGGAAGTGTACTGTTCAACAAAACTAGGCAAAGCAAAACAACATCAAACTGGAGAAGCAAGAAGAAAATGAGATTTTCCCCTTCCCTGCTAAAAGTGAATTCCAGTTTTCAAAAATGGTTCGTTCTTTAAAGGAGGGAAATGTATTGGTTTAAATAGGTATGAGTCTCAGATGCTCTCCAGCTAGTGCTCAAAAATCCTTCATACAGTAGCTAAATTCACAGATTGTACTGAAACATAATGTGTGTGGGTTTGTTTTTTTGCTTGTTTGTTTTTGTCTGTTGTGTTAATCCTGATGTAGTCATGGGATTCATGGGCATCCAAGCGGGATGGAGGTGGGAATTGATCTCACTTGTTTTTTCCAAATAAGCAAAATAAAAACTAACAAAAACTAATATTAAAGATAGAGAATAGAAAAGAAAGAATGAAAAAGAAGAGAGAGAACAAAGTCAAAAGTGGGGAAAGAAAGAGAAAAAAAAAAGAAAAGAAAGAGAAAATACAAAAAAGAATGACTTCTGACTTTCCTCGCAACAGATATAAGTATAAATTTACACTAAGCTCTTACTCTAAATTTACAACTTGGAAGTGATGTCACTTGTGTCATAAGCAGTTATGGCTTACATTGATGCTTATGATGGGATTAGAGAAGGTGAAGACCATGAAATGCATTCCTTGACATCTAAAGATATAGTTAAGGATTGGGGAAAAGTTGTGGGGTTGTCTGTTCTGTGTCAGATGCATCCATCTTGGCTTCTTCTAATAATGCTTGCAGTTCTGATACATTTGCAGATCTTCCAGCTTGTAAATAGAGTCAGTGTGGCTTCTTTTAAAAATTGTGATTTAGTGCAGGGATGGGCAACGTTTTGGTGACTGAGGATCATGCTTGACTCATGGAGGGAAGCCAATGAAGGCCACAAAATGGATGTAGCTGCTGCTTTGGCATCTTAAGATTCTGGGAGTAGGTATTCATTCATCATCCAAATATTCATTCCTGGTGGTTTACAGTATAAAAAAGAAGCTTAAAAGAAGTTCAAGAAACAGTAAAGACAACTGATAATCATTATCAGCATCAACCCAGTCTCAGTAACAGAGAATTTGCCATCAAAAGTCCCAATGAAAAGTTCTGTTTTTGCAGAAAGTTAAAATAGGTACTTGCTAAAAAATGGTGTTTGGGGAGAGGCCATTCTACAAGACTTGGATCACCATAAAGAAAAAAACCCCCCAAAAACCATTGCCTATGTGCCCATGCTCCTCTCACTTTATATATGCAGGAAACCTTGAACATCCCCATTTGGGATGAGCAAATAAGGAAGTTTGGTCCAAAGTAGAGGAGATAGTCCTAAAGATACTTAGAAGCCAATCCACTGAAAGCTTTCAAGGTAAACATCTTTCATTTTCTTTCTTCTTTTTCTTTCTAAAAATAGCTTATCAGTCTTTGCAAATGTCTTCATACATGGGACAGAGCAAAGTGAAGGTTTCATATATAAATCTTTCTCCATCAGTTGAATGAAGGAGAAATAAAAGCTGATTGATATGTCAACACAAGCAGAGAATATTGAGTGCTTAGTACATAAAGATTGGTATTTTCATTCCTATATAGATGACCATGTTTCTATTTCTGAATTACAGTTAACACCTGTTGTTGTTGTTGTTGTTTTCTGTCAGGTTCCTCATCTCAAATAATAATATGGCAGGAAATAATATGGCAGGCTTCTTTATGCTGAATATATATTGAATTTGGCAGTGGTAAATGAATAAAACATTCACTCAATTTTTAAAGTAAGAACTTGCCCAAATTCGTCTCCCACCCCCGCCCCCAACAAAGGAGTCTGAAAAAGAAAAAAAAAACCCAAAATCTTGAAAGAAAGCAATATGGACAGATTCAGAGATTTCTAACTCAGGATGAATTAAGTGGAAAAGCAAGCTGTTCTTTAATTCTATACTGCAGCAATTTAATGGCTCTGATTATTACTATTTTTTAAAAACAACGAATAGCTTTAGTTAAGCACTTGGCAGCACCATCCATACGTGAGGTCGGATTGCTCTGACAATTTCTAAGCCTTGCTGGTTGGAAGCAAATCAGGAGGAAGAAGAATTGGCATTTTGCCACCACCTTCTAGGATTCCCCCCGCCCCACTCTTGCAAGCAAAGAAAGGAAAATAATTTATATCATCCAAATTTCTTCTTTTTTAAAAAAAGGTTGCCTCCTTTTGGAGGCTGACAATTTTCCTAGGAACGTTGCATTGTGCTGTTTTTGCATTGCCTTCTGTACTGCTGTCATATCACCATACACATGTATTTCATCGTCCCCATTGTAGATGTCCCTATACTGTCAAGGCAGAGTGACCGGCTTCTGCAAAACAGAAACCTCATCAAGGTATATTGCCTGCGATCCACGTGCTCGTTAATAAGTACACAGCAAGTCTCCATGGGTTGCTCAAAGTTGTGACCTAGTTTATCCAACTTTGCAAAGCCACAATGCAGCCCTGCTTCTCTCTTTCTCATAGGTATGTAAGAAAGCTTCCATGCCTGTTGGGGGGGAAAAAGTATGAAGCATTTGGTGCTGACACCTGCCTAACCCTGTCAGTGCTTTGAAAAGCACAGGGGAGGGGGAAACAGCTAGAGAAACTCTTAATGTGCAAAAGGAAGGCATAACTCTTGATTTCCTACATCTCTTCACTTCGATGCATTTGGCAGAGTGCACTGAGATTTGAGCCGTATATCCTAGAGGTGGGGAAAAAATAATGGGGAAAGAAAAAGCCGAGGCAACTCAAGATCCCCATGGTGTGATCAAGGCATGCAGGTAGAAGCACTCCGCTCATTGAAGAGCTTAGGGCACAGAGTGGCAATGACAGAATGGCTTGAAAGCCTAAAGGCATGAGTTGATCACTCAGGTTGTCACTCACTTTTCTTTCCTCAACCTTTAATTTATCGTAACCATATTATGTTTTATTCAATTAGCCTGGAGATCTTCTTTTCCCCTTTCACAAAAAAGTTCACACAAAAGTTTTTTCATCTTGGAAGTGGGGTTGGAGACGGCTTTAGAACTTCAAAGATGGCAGTTCCATAAGCAACTCGTTGAGATAGATAGACCCCATCAAATCAAAGAAAGATAACTAGTGCATTCCTAGAGATAACAATTGGCCAGAGTGTACCTACTGGATGTTTCTGGATTGTACTGCCCATAAGCCCTAACCATTAGTCAAGTCAGCTGAGGCTTAGGGGAGATGAGGTTGAATAACCACCAGAAGCTCAACTGGGATCTGTCCCTGCCACAGATAGTGGCTTTGTTTGCCTAGAAGTGGACAACCTCCCAGTTAATTAAACTCTGCTTTGTGTGCCAGCCATATAAAATTTCAGATGATTCCATCAGTCCTCTGCAGCCAGAATTTTATTCTCCCCAGTCACCCAAAGAAGATTGGAAGGCTGACACTTCCATCTCCACTGCTTTAATATTTGTACTCTTCAGGAGGAAAATACAATTAAACATCCATGGTGGAACAGTGAGGGATATCACTACCATAAGCAGGTGGAAATCATATGCACTCCTCTCTCTTTCTGACCCCTTCCCTGTGTGCTGGCAAGAGGGACTGAAAATTAAAACAGCCTCTGACACAGAACAGTAAGAGAAGCTCAGTTTTGTAATACCTTCATGAATTTCAATTCCGTGGAGCTTTTATGACTTCATCCCAGTAACACACATTGCAAAAGCAGTTCACGACTAGAGAAGCAGCTTACAGAACATGGGATCCGTTCAATGACTGGGATAATTAGCTGAACCCCATGCAAGTCAGCACGGTTTGAGGTTAGACCCAAAACCCAGATTAACAACAATAACATCAAAAATGCAAAAATTAAAGTTGGGTCGTTTGTAATTTGGGATGCTGTGTGAACCAGGCCATCATGTTAAGCCATAATAGGATTTGTTTCTTTGAGCATCACAGGTCCTGTGGACCCAGAAATGGGGTTTTGTTCAATGAGATTTTGGTGTGTTGTGTGAACTGAGTCTGCAAATCCACAGTTGGCTAAAGCAACCTGTCAAACCCAACCTGCCACCTAACCTTGAAAAACATTTCTTTCCTTCACTGGTGTACAGCTTCTCCTGACAGCTTCACCTCTAGATTCTAGCATGCTTGGTTTGACATTAAGCCAATGTAGCATGCTGGCATTTCTAAGTCTACTTAGAATAGCATCTCACAGATATGGAATGAAAGCTAAGAGCCAAGGAATGGAAGTATGGAGTCTTCTACTGTGTCCACAAAAGCTGTGTCCGCAAAAGTTCACTTGGCATGACTCCCTGCTACCTAAAATCAAGACAACAACAACACAATGAAAGAAATGCTAAGATAGGACAGTGCAAAGCAGTAATCAAGACTGTGTAGGCCTGACAAATAATCTGCTTTCCTTTTTTCCTTTTTCCTCAACCAAAAGAATAAATGAATATCCTTAAGAGAAATTATTCATCTCTGGTTGGCTCAGGAAATGGAGCATTATTTAAAGTGAAATATATCTTTTAGGTAGTGATATATAAAAGACTAGAGAAATAGATTCATCTGTTGACATTTTTATACACTTTTCAGTTGGCAAGGAAAAAAAATTGCGGCTCTGATACCTAGATGGATAGGTCCTTTACATCCTGGAAGGGAGGAAATCAAGAAGCTTTGGGTCAGAAGCAAATCCCAACTGCCTCCTTCCGATCCCAATAATTACATTTTATTGATTGAGGTTAGGCATTTCTCTTCTGGCAAAGCCTTTAATATAATTAACATTTAAATAGGCAGGCTTGCTTGGGGCTCATTACAACAAAGTTCACACTTTTATTTGCTATTGTTCTTTGGCTTCTTTCATATTTTTAAAAAGTGACACCTCCCTCAGTTATATAAGATATGTTTCTTTGCAGTGGTTAATGATGTCTCTTTTCATAGCATTTTCTTAAAAAGTTGCAATCCAGCCCAAAATAGGCATGTTGTATGGAACTCAGCTAAAGAATTAAGCCCATGTTTCAGTCTTCCTTATAATGATCAATAGGGCATTTAAGTGGTTCATTTTAACTGGATCAGGCCCACTGTCTATGTCAACTGAGCTTCCAGGAGAAAGAAAGAAAGGCGTACAACAGCAAAAATCACTCACAGTCTTTTCCCACCATCCATCTTATGGCAGCTAGGACTCTGCTATTGTCTTAAGAAATGAAATGTCACTGTCTCCTTCAGAGAAACGGGCCACCTAATCTATTTGAGAACGTTCCTGTAACTCACAGGGATAGTTCCAATGCTGAAGCTCCAAAATCAGAACTTGCAGAGATTCAGGGCTTATGTTAAGTTTGAAAGTGATAGTATGGTACCCTGTCCTCCCCCAGTTCCACCCTGCTGCCCTTCTCCCAAATAAATTGAACATGTACAAGAAGCTGGTTCATGGAAATGGATGGAAACCAACAGAGGTGGGAAGTAATGGATGCTTTCAGGGCAGCAGTAAGAAGGAAAGGTAAGTATTGGTTAGAAAGTTGACTTCTGTAGCAGTCACTCACTTTATTACTGCAGAAAACTTCTGGCAGTAGTGTCCATAAGGCAGTGTCAACAACTGCAAGATGGTGGATATGAAGTTGCAATGCAACCCCCATCCCTTTTGTACATGTTTAATATTGCATGCATGTACAAAAGGGGCAGGGCTTGCATTGTGATGTCACACCCACCAGATTTTGACATCCCTTGTCTCCAGCATAGATTTATTAAGTTCAGAGAGATCTTGAAGAAATGAGGAGGGTACAGGCACAGCTGCTTTTCCCAGCATTTCTCTTTACTGCTCCTTCACATGTTGCATTGTTCAAAGGTTGCTTTCTTGAAAATAAAATCCACACGGTACTGAAATCAGTTTCAGTTTGACATGGCACTGTATTGCTTTTACTGAGACTTCATGGTAACTGGAGTCTGATTCACCCAACAATACTAAACCAGAATGTGGTCTGCTTGGTTGTAGCTCAGTGGGTTGTATGAATAACCCATGGTTAAACCTGCTGTAGCTTAGTACAACGTGTGAACCCATGACCAGATTTGCAAAAGTAACAAATTTCACCCAGTCATGAACATGATTCAGTTTTGTTCTCCTCTTTAATTCAGAATATGATCTGGAAGCATCTGCAGAATCTGTTTCATCAGAGTGAAGAAAGAATATTGAGAAATTTGTGATGCAACTTTGATCTTTTAGGTACACACATATGATGTCACAATGAGTGTACAAGGGGTGGAACTTGCGTCAGGACAGTGTGATGATCATTTCACCATTGCTTCCCTTTGTCCTCCCACAGATGCCCGTGATACAATTTAAATAAGCAACACATCCCATCAAAAATAACTACATGCACATTTTTAGTCATTCCAGCTCACAATATGATAGTCTAAAAAATCTAGTGCTGGAGGAAAGATAATGGTGGAATGTACATGGATAGAAAGATGTACAAGGTACATGTACAAATGTACAATGGAAAGTGAAAGAGAAAGAGAGAGAGAGAGAGAGAAAGAAAAAGAAGGAGGGAGGGAGGGAGGAAAAGAAAGAAGTGTGTGAGAGACTGAGGGATAAGGAGAAAGATAATTTTATTCACTTCCCTCTTCTTGAATTTGAATCATCCCTTAGCGTAACAGCCTGTCATCTTCAGCTTGTAGCATTAATCAGCAAATCAATCTTGCCAGTGTAAAGACAAGTCACAGGGAAGGTTGCTGAAGAATTGGTCTCTGGGTTCTACTCTGCTTTCTCTCTCTCCCTCCCCTGCTCCCTTTTATTTCATTTTATTTTGGCAGCGAGCTGAATGAACATGTGGGAGAAACCCATCAGGAATGGAGATGCTCTGGGTGCTGCCAGTATGTCTCGTTAGGGACTGATGGAGGATGATGGTCTCCGTTGGGAAAAGTGGCTTTGTAGGAACTTGGTGGGAATCACGCATGGTGGGAAAAGCGGTCCTGACAGGAAGGACGTTTCTCATTAATGCCTCCAAACAAAAGGCAGCCTCTTTTTCCTAGGCATTTTCAAAAAAATTATTCACACATTTTTAATTGGGCTGAAAGGCTTCATCCAGAGCAGCACAAGCTGTAGTCCTAGGACTGCATCTGGCCTTGGGGGTGCCCTTCCAGAGGCTCTCCCACCCCATTGTACTTGCTCCTCTCCTCCCCACAGATGCTTATGAACCTAGACCAGTGTTGTCCAAACTTGGCCACTTTAAGATGAGTGGACTTCAACTCCCAGAATTCCCCAGCCAGGCTGGGGAATTCTGGGAGTTGAAGTCCACTCATCTTAAAGTGGCCAAGTTTGGACAACACTGACCTAGACAGTGTTCCTTCACAGAATGTGAGAGTCCAGTCACCGTGGTTTGTAAACCTTGCTTTATCTGGGAACCAAGGTTCTGATCCAAGGTTTTTCAGGTGATTCCCTCTTGTGTGTGTTTCTCAGTTCAGCCAAAGTTCTGGGCTAACATTCTCATCTCTTCATTAGAGTGTTTGCTTTTCAAGGATCATTGTTGCTGCTGAACCTAGCCGTTTTCAGGGTGCGTTATTTCTAGAAACTCATCTATGAGATGGACTGTTACTCTTTTCTCTGAGATAGTGTAAAAAAACTAAGCTCCAAACATAATACATGCTGTAGGTGGAGGCAACACAGAGAGTTTCTATGCCATTTGGGGACTATGTTGTCCTATATTGAAAATTATTTCAAAGCCAAGTGAACCCTCTGTCATTAAAAGTCTCTTTATGCACAGTTTCTAGATCTTATTAAGATCCCTGATCTAGAGCTATTCAAAATCTTCCCTTCCTCCTTAGTACACTTTTCACTGTGGCACTATAAAAGCTTTTAAGGGCCCCAATGAATTCACCGTGTTGCTTCAATCAGCTCATATTAAAACCTGATTGTTGTAAGTAGAAAACGAATGAATGCTGTAAAGTTCAGTGTACTACATTAAGTTAAGGAATACTTGGCAGTGGCATATTTATGACTGAATTATGCTGAGTGATAAATTCTTTGATGGAAAAAAATGACATTTTATTTTGCACAACTACACTTCAATTGCATTCTTTAATGATTTGTTGACATGGAGTATTTTTAGACATTCTAAAAGCCAATGAATGGATGGATGGATTTCAATCTACCTTGAATTTACTGCATTTAAATCAAGGACCGGAACATTCTCACTCTGAAACCATATATAGCCAAGCCTGCTTTTTCTCCACGTGAAGCCTTAACTATATATGGTGCATATAAAGAATATAAAAGGACTTAGATGAAGACAGCAGAACATCTCAAGATGAAAATGGCAGAACATCTCAAATATGATTTTATTTCTTTGCAAAAATATTTTTGCAAAGTACTTCCAGTTAGCAGCAAAGTTGGGCAAAATTTACCTATTCTGTACTCTTCTCTTTCTAGAAATCCTTCCTTCCTTCCTTCCTTCCTTCCTTCCTTCCTTCCTTCCTTCCTTCCTTCCTTCCTTCCTTCCTTCCTTCCTTCCTTCCTTCCTTCCTTCCTCTTTCTACATATTGGCAGTGTAACTTTTAAGATGCAACTATAATGGAACACTGCAGTGTACTGAATGTATATTTGCATTTATTGTGTGTCCAGTTTATTGCCTACCAGCTGATATAGACTGCTGCTTTACAAATATTGTAGACTTTTTGCAGATCTTTGAATTGCTTAGAGATGGGTGAGTAAGGTCTATCAGATCAGCTGTGAAAAGTGCTTCTAATAGAGAAGCACTGTATTATAACACACATGTGAATAGCTCCCCTAGGTGTTGAAACTGAAGGCTGAATTTGCAAGACAGTGAATTTTGATCAAACATTTGGAGACATTTTATCAGATAAACATCTCGGAATAAATATGCAAAAGGTAAGTGGACAGAGGAATGCAAAAAGTGGCCCTTGATATGTTATTTAACGTCTCCCTAAATCTGTACTTCTGAAGGTAGAAGTAATTGGGTGCTTTCAGAATTGCATGAAATTAATGTTTTAAATGTCTATGTGTTGGCATATTTTATGGTAGCTATTCTAAATCTGGATCCTTCAGGACATTGTGAACAAGAACTGCTACTTATCTCAACTAGCATGGCCAATAACCAGCAATGATGGGATTTGTAGTACACAATGTCTGGAAAATCCCAAGCAGTGAAACTTTATGGACCTGGTTGAAGGAGTTATTTGAGAATTCGAGCTCAGGCATTTGACTCTGTGCATGTTCCTTTCAAGGAACTGGCCTTTAAATTAAAATTCAAATGTTTCATTTATAATAGGATGGATTAATCATACCACTTTAGGAAAAAAATGGGGGGGGGGGAAACCAGACAAGGATTTCTTGGCACTGCTGAATAAAGTAGCTCCATTCTTAATCTCTGAAGTCTATATTTTCCACCTTCTCCTGCCAGAACCGTTGTGATTCAGGAAGAACAACTGCACACTCTTATATATAAGCTGCAGTTATATTTTCTGAACTGAAGATGACATAATTTATCTATTGGGAATCCAGTAAATTATCCTACCAACATACTTTGCAGAAACTGAGGTAACAGTCATAAATTAATTGCCACAATAGACTTTAACCTTTCATGATCAAGTTAAGGCATATTTTATTTTAAAAGGCCAACAATCTCTCCTGTGGAATCAATACCTGTCAGGGCAAAGGATGCTGTACAGCACATGTTGTTACCCCGTATGTATCCAAAGGGAATTTATTTTAGAGATGAGACACAATTTTGCAATGCATCCAAGTCCTATAGTTCACATGTGCTGGAGACTGGCGTCCACCTCAGCTGAGTGGCAGATTTTAGGCCTTCTATCCATGTACATGATTGGCACAGGCAAGTAGGTGGCTTCAGTTCTGACTTTCTAGAAGTGTGTGGTTTCTGTGCGGTTCTGCCTTGTTTTTTTTTTTTTTTAATTTTGGGGATGGGCAAAAAAAAAAATGGCGAAAAAGGCGCGAAGCCACGGAAACCCCGCCTCCTGCGCTCACCGGCTGGGCTCTGCTCTAGGAAGGAGGCCGTGGCAAACCACTTCCGAAACACCTTGCCTTGAAAACTGCAGGGACTCATCCAGGCAGTCGCCGCAGAATCGGTCACGACTGAGTGCGGATAAAAAAAAAAAATATATGGGGCCACTAGTTATCTGCACAAGGGCTATAGCTTGTTGATAGAGCAGATATTTTGCACCCAAACGTTTCTGGATTCAGCCCCAGATAAAGCTGTAAAAGACGCCTTCCTCTAAGAGTCTGCAAAGTCATTTATACTCAGTTCCATCATCACCTCTTGGACAGGCAGGGGAGAGAAAAAATGGGAGAAAAATCTGATTCTGGGGTTTTTAGCTTATGCATTAATTAAGCCTTTATTTATTTATTTATTTATTTATTTATTTATTAATTATTTTTCATGTATTCACTCAAACAATGTTGATCCTACCCAACCCCTTAGCAGCTTTGGGTAGCTTACAGATAAAAAATTAAAAGCAAATAATATGAAGAAAAAAAGACGACGACACCTGGAGTGTGTAGCTGACCTGACCGAATGGGCAGAAATATATGGAGGCAGGTGGCCTTCAAATAACCAGGCCCTATGCCAGACAAGGCTTTGTAGGTGATCAGCAGCATCTTGAATTGCACTCAGACATTAACTGGCAACCAGGACAGCAGGGACACAAGCTCATACCATCACATACTCACCACTGCTGCCTTCTGGACCAGCTGTAGCTTCCAAGTGGTCTTCAAGGGTAGCTCCATGTAGAGCACATTACAGTAATCCAATCAAGAGGTGACCAAGGCATGAGTGACTGTTTGAAGACCCTCCCAGGCCAAGAAAGGGTGCAACTGGTACACAGGGTGAACCAGTGTAAAGGGCTGCTTGTCCACAAGTGTCACCTGCTCTTTGAGCAGGAGCTCTGAGTTCAAGGGGACTCCCAGATGGTCAGTTTGTTTATGGCTTGGCAAGTTTTATATAAATCCATTCATTGTGGTTGGTTTACCATGGCTTATTGCTTAGTCTTTAGAGAGTGATTTATTCAGTAAAACGTGGTTTAGCCAAATGTAGCATAAGGAAATGTGTGAACCTAAGTCCATAAGACACCTTCTGGTGTGACTCCTATGTTACTCTCAAGGCTCTTTGCTAAACATTTCCCACTTAACACCCTTCCCACAAAACTTTCTCTGCTCCTTATACCAACTGGGGGTGCCAGTTTTTACTAGTCATGGATTCTTCATATATGTCACAGGCATCCTTATGATACTGCACTTATAAATCTATTGTGTATACTGTACATACAGGAATATATGTGTACAGCCATACAGTATCTACATGTGCAGTATCTAAGGAAACAGAGCAGTCAGTGATTGACCTCTTGGGGAACATAGGGCCACCATGAATCTACTTCAGAATTGGATATAAGTACATCTTTCAGTGCAAAATACAACAATATACCAATAAGGACTTCATGATAGCATAGTAAATTACAGAAAAAGGTTTGTGTAAAGAAGATTTGCTTATTTAGAAAAGGTACATATATAAACTATGTAACTTTGGGAAACTTCCACAGAATTATCTATTCAGATTGGAAACAAAGCAGAAAAATCAATAAAAATATTTGTTATATGAGAGTTGTTACACAGGAAGACAAGAGTGCATATTAGGGCCAATGATGTAGGTTCCACACAGAAACAGGTAACATATTTATAGTATATTTCAGAAGAAAAATGTTCCTATTCCATGCAGCACAGAATTTCTCTCCCCCCCCCATGATTTGGAGAAAAAATGGCCATAACAGGACATCTGGATACATCTGGCACTGACAAGGGATTCTATTTACAGTGATGCCCACATGTCTACTTACAAATACTTCAAAAATCTGCAGCCATTCATCCAAGATGGCCAGAGTCCAAACTTCTGAATCTTTTCTGACATCTTTCTTTCACCTTCTCAGACATTTATTTAGAACCCTACAGGGACAATGATAGCATCAGCAAAGGCAGAGGAAGAGTTAATCAACATTCTTCCCTTCCCTACCATGTTTGAAAAGGAGAACATATGTGTGAGTACCCCAAATTAATTACTGAACTATCAAGGTTTGGGGGAAAGAAAGGAAAATTGATAGGGAAAAGTTTGGTTGACCTGTCAGACAAATCCCCCAGAAAATCAGTGGTGAGAGGCGCTGCTAACTCCAAAGTTATAAGGTGGAAATGTGGTTGATGAAACTGTAACAAGAAGTGAGACCTACCAAGAGAAATCAATGTACAAGGACACTAATTCACCAAGACCAAAACAGCTGGGAGAATCAGCCTCCTTTCTTGCAAACGCTTTATTTCAATATCACAGAAGGAGACAATTCACTTGTGTCACTCTCCACATTAGCGCCACAGAAATCAAATCAATTTGATCGCTGCAGTGGAGAAAAATGGGGAAACCAGCTTTTTGCAGTTTTATAGTTCAGCCAGGTGGTCAATTTCAACTTACAAGTGAGCTGATTTATTTCAAAAGCTCAGGTTGTGCTGGGAAAGGAGAATACCACACAATGTTCTCCACCATTCTGCCCATCATATCCAATGTCCTAGAATAATGCTCAACACAGGACATTCACCAAAACATTGAATAGCTTTCCATTACAGTAGCTGTTGCTTAATATGGCTAGATTCCACTCTTTCAAAAACCAGCCAACCAACCTACCATTCAGGTAAAAGGTATAACTTATATTTATTTCAATAGCTAAAAGATGAGCCTTCAGACCAAGAAAATAGAGAAATATTGGGCGCACATGTCACATTTGCTACAATACAAATCATGGTTTATTTGATTTCACACTGGAAACTCAGCCTTTATAGTTCATTAAACTTGGTTACTGTCTCATGCTGACTTTTTGAATATTCCACAGTTGGCTGAGTTCACACATTACATCATAAAACATCGCTTTTAAACCACAGTTGTTGGATTTACACCAAACACTAACCACAAGCCAAATAAATCATAGCATGGCTCACTGTGATATGTGGACATGTCAATGCCTTTTCCCCCATGAGAAGTTTGTCCCCCTCATCCCATCTTTTTTGGTGCCCAAAACTAGGGTGAAGAATTTTGAGAGGTCATTTTCACGTGGTTAGTGAAGGGCTCTCATTTGCACATGTATCCATGACCGTAAAGATCCCAGTCCTAAGAGAATAGAGCTGACTGCTGATTGTACATGCTTCTATGAGAAAACAGTTTGTAATTCAACCAAACTACTTATAAACTGGACCAACTTAATATTCCAAACTATATATTTATAAACTGCAATTATGTTTGTAATAGAAATTAAGTGCCTACGTGTTCACAATAATAAACAAAGTAGAAACAAAACTTGGTAAGCAAAATCATATGCTTATGATTTTGCTGAAACTGGAGAAAGTTGTGTTTTGCTTACAGAGGCCACAGAAAGCAACAGGAGTATTTTAAATGCGATCGCTGAAATGCGTCATCTCAGTTCTTTCCTCTTGGACCTGTACAGACTTAATTTTCAAGCAACTTGGAAGTACAGGTCTGCCTTCCATTTAAGTTAATCTTTCTTCTGCTGCCAGGGTCAAGACATTTGTCGGAAAGTCCATTCTAAATTGGTTGCAGATTCTCGCAAATGGGTGCCTTCTTGACTCAAGATGCAAGAGGGCTTTTCGACTGCCCTTGTGCCACTACATTTCGTACAGCACAGATGATTTACACATTTCAAGCATGGATTTTTTCCCCATTAAAAAAAAAAGAAAGAACAAAAGAAGTTATAATGCAGAGAAGAAAGACAGGAAAGATGATCCAGGAACAAATGCTCAATTAAAAACATATGCACTGATGTATGTGTGTGTGTGTTCACATTGCTTTTCACTGCTTTTATACATACTATAAAACTGTGGAGTCCTTGGGGATCTCTGAGCTTCGTTGTTTTCTTGCAAATGTTTTGTTACCCAGCTAGGTAACATCTGCAGTGCTAGAATGGAGTGGGGTTGGCTCTCTGTTCATATACAATGGCATGCCCTGCCAGTGTTGGTGGAGGGGGGAGTTTCCTGGTAGTTCCTTGATTAAGGTATTGTTTACTGCTTCAATTAGGATCTAGTTAGTAAAGCAAACATTCATTTGTAACAGCTTCTATTTGCTTCATCCATGTCTGTATACTCTGGACTAGCAAGCACCTGATGGTTACTGGATTCATACATTGCACTGGGCTACAGTATAATGCGGTATACTTGACTTTGGCAGTTAAATTCCACCATTTTGGATTAATATTAAGGGTGAATGCAGCCATCATGTTTTAGTCAATGAACCATGATTAAACAAATCATGGTTAAGTACTGGGTATGAACCAGAAGAACATATACTATGCCATTGCTTCCTTTTCTTGATCTCTCAAAAATGGGTTGAAGCAATCTGTATGAAGCCTGGTGCCTTCAAATGTTAAGATCCTGGAGCTCAACTCATTGCTCTGTCCTAAACCTCTCTGTTTGAAAACCCCTCTCTCCCAATTCATCCTACGGCCTTACTTGGGGTATGTAGATTTGACTGATTGAATGCAAAAAATCCAGAGGGACAAGTTATTTTTCCCTTTAAAAGCCCTAAATCTCACAAGGCAGGACTTTCTTTGTTTGACTTATATGGCTTCTTGAAAATGGGCTCTTGTGCAAGCTCCACAGAATTATAGCATTTAAAAAAAAAAAAATTATCATAGTTTTAAACACACTGGAGCTGAAGACTGATGATCTTGTGGCATCACAGTCTTCCCAAGTATCTTTCAGACAAGCACAAATCCTAATTTTTACGTCTTGTGGACCTGTATGAATCCAATGCCTATTAGACCATTGGAGTTGGGTGGCCAATAAATTTAAATAAATAAATAAATAAACTGAATAATAATAATTTTCTCCTGGAATGCATACAATCAGAATTGTGGAATATCAGTCAAGCCTTAAGAGGGGCCACCCTATTTTATCAGAATTTAACACTCCCACATGGTTGTCATTTGGTTCTGCTTCCAAGCTGATTTACTATACTTTGTAAACCACTGGTTTATATGTTAGTGTGATGGTGTATAGTTTATTCAGCAAATCTTAAGTTAGCAAACCATCTTTGGCATGAGCTGTAAACTCTACCACAATCTTTAAGTGAAAAATTGGTCTGAATTTCCTTTAATCTCTTTGTGACAGTACCAAATGTAAGAATTATTTTCTTACCATACTTCTCCAACACTTTAACTGATAGACCCAAACCATCATAAGATATGACAAGCCAGATTTGGTTTCTAAGAAGAAAATACCTCTTAGAAAACGAGTTTCCCCATCTGATCATACGTGTGTGTTGTTTTACTATCAAAAGCCTCTCTGTCTATTTTCCTTCCCACTTCTATATTTAATTGGCTGGTTTTCGTGGATTTCATCCAATTCAACTGATCTGTATGCCATTCTTCCCACTGTTTCAATGGCACTGTCTGCACTGAACGATTCTACCTGACAGTTTCCTTCACAGAGTCCTGCTCAGTGAATAATTTAGAGACAAATTTCAACTACTGATTTTTTAAAAAGTTGTCCTACAGTCATTTTTTCTTTTCCACAAATGACATACGACTTCCACTATGAAGAGAACAGAGCACAGACTAGGCTTTTTTTTTTTTTTTGGTCAGGAGCTGGTTATAATTAGGCTGTTTGGAAAATTCTGGGAAAGGATTCCCCCCCCCCCAATTCGGCACCAAGTAGATTTTGGCTAGAGGTTAGGGGGTCAGGGGTGGTGGTGGTAGAAACCAGAGAAAAGGTTCACATAGTTCTTCCTTTCTTCCTTCTCCTAGGTGATGTTTGAATGTTCCTGGACAAGCTGTGCTTTTACTCACCTTGGTATTTTTCTCCTTGCAGGATCCCTGTAAACAACTTGAGCATGACTGTGGGTATCCAGGTTGGGGGCAAAGGGGGGAGAAATCAAGATGGCAACTGTGCAATTAAAGACCTACTCCTTTTTTACATGTGCAACATGGGATGCTTGTAAAAGGGGGCAGAACTTTGATCCCACAGATGCAGCTGCCATCTTGACTGTCCCCCCCCCCCCCACACACACACACCTGAATCTCACCATCCTTTGGCCAATGAAAAAGGGCTGCTGTGGGAAAAGATGAAAGCAGGGAAGAGATGAGGGTGCAATCAACAGTGAAGAAGGTTTCACACATTGTGTGCTAAGCCATTCTGCTTTTGGCTTTGAAGGTTGTGTGGAAAGCTATGGTAAAACCAGGGGTCATAACACAGCATGTTGTAGAAATCTAGCCGGTTGTGGTTTATTCAATATACCAGTTGTGAGTTCATGCATTAGACTAAGTCATCATACAGCTAGCTTGTTTGTGTCCAGTGTGCTTTGTAATCCCAACCATGGTGGTTTGTAAAACCACAGCTTTTAGTAGTACTTTGTATGAACTTGGCCAAGTGTGATTTATTCAGTAAACTGCAGATAAACAAGTCCAAGGCTCTGGACTTCCATTTATTCTCCCTTCATTTTGTTTCACTCAGTGTTTCTTACCCAGAGAAACCCAACATTGTTTCTGAATATGTAATTGGAGAAAGACATATAATTTTCTGTTCAGAGATTTATACCAGGAATTATTATATTATTATATATTTATATTGGAGGCATTTGCATAACTGGTTTTTCACAGGGGTTCATTTTTGTCTGTTTCTTGAAGATAGTAAGCACCGAATCCCTCTTATTGTCTCTGCTTGATGCAACCCTCTGAATGGAATGGAGGGGTGGGAAGATGGACAGAAATAGTCTTATAAACAGTAAAGCACTCAGTACTCAAATTCTCAGTGGAGAAGAAGTAAAATATTTGCAACTACTCTCTGTGCTTGCACTTTCATAAAGTTATGGGATATTCTTTCTTCAGAAGAAAATCTAATGAGGGACACAATTGAATGCTCAGTTTCTGTCATGAATCTGATACTTGCTGGAAATCTCAGAGGTGAGAACCAGAGATGACTTATCAGCTGCATGGATCTCTTACTTCCAATCCTTGTGATGAGATGAGATGTTACTCATGAAATGATGCAGCCATTTCTTGTAGAAGAGCTATCTCTTAAAGAAGCTCTACAAAAGTAAATGAAAGTAAAATACTCTCTTTATAATCATTTCAGTGTCCTCCTTTGCAAGAAAAAATAATTGTTATGGCATTTAAATCTAAATAATGCAGTGTTAAGCAAGTTTCCTCAGAAGCAAACACACCTGACTCCAAATGGGGCTGAGGATCGAACCTTTAATATGAAATGTGAAACTGACCCTTGGATTTTATTTTGTTGTAAAGTCATGGGTTTCTGATATGCATTGGGAGAAACATTAACATATTGGGGAGGCTGAAATGCCATCAGGGAAGGGATGACTTTTTAAAATTAGCATTTCATTACAATTTGGGTGTGTGCAATGTTGTGAGAAGATGGCATGGATGTAATAAATGAGTATAATAATGAACAGCCAGGTCCATGGTCCAGGTCAAAAGAGAAGCAGAAGCTGATCCTAGGGCTGAATTCATTCCTACCTCACCCGCTGGGTATCAATCTGTTAAGTGGTAGCTCTTTAGAGGAACATCCCCATCTCAGCCACCCCTGAAGCCCCTCTCAGCTCTCTTCTGGACCAGAACCACTATCATGTGGAAAGGAGAGAAGAATGGCATAAAGGTGAAGTCGGCTTTTTATGGATGGAGATGCCATTCTTTTGAACTCCTTGGCCAAGTCCATCCATTGCGTTAAACTGCTGTTTGTTTGCGGCTTAATCAATTGTGCAAATGAGAGAATTGTGGTTCATAAAGCATGCATAATGGGTTAGGGTGTAATGTGAAGTGAGCTAATTGTCACTTATTCAATAAACATGGTAAGCAAAATTATGGCTTAGTATCATGTTGGAACCAGGCTAGAATAACAAGCAATTGTTGTATGTGAGCCAACTATGAATGTTAGGATAAGTCAGCAGGATCCTCTTACTTTTGCACCCATTGAGCACAGCCAAGGAGGCACACGTGAAATAAATTTGAGCCAAATATTTAAAGTAGAGTACTGCATATAAAGTGCAGCTTTTGCAAGGAAAGCCTTACATTGCTTTTTAATATCTAATAAGAGAATTGCCTGATGTGATATCACCAGAATAATTTGGCCCGCAAATAAAGCAATTTATGTGGCTTTGGCTTGGGTGATTGTGAGAACTCAGCCATTGCAATGTATAAAACATGGTTTAGCATGTTCCATTGTATTTTCAATAAGCCATGATAAAGCAAACCACAGCTTAGTGAGAGGTATGGCTCCAGCTCAGTTTCTTCACCCTTGCTCTGATTCACTGGCTATAAATTTTAGGGGTGACAACATCATGGAAAATGCTGAAACTTGGTTGGAACTTCATCTACTTCAAACCTTTGCACCGGGTTGTAGAATAGGCTGTTGGTAGAGTAGACTCCAATGGGCTATAAATCAACTTCATTCTAAAGAGTGAGACCCCTGTTGCTTTGGAGAAAGAGGGGAAAGTTATGCTAGGCAAACCTTGACTTATGAGTAAATATGAAATGGAAACAGTTAAGCATCCCAAAGTGTATATTAGCCTTAAATGTTTCTGTCTCAATGCCATACAAAATCCATGAACTGAGATGTTTAAAAGACCTACAAACCCGCATCCATGCATCACAAAGACAGGCTAGACTGAATTATATTGTTGCAATCATGCTCAGTGCTTGCTTGTCGTCAGGCCTTAAGTCAACAGCACACAATTCTTCAGACGTCCCACATCTCAAGTGAGTCTCCTCTCGGCTAGCTGACAACAAGGTTTGCCGTTCATCAAAGAGATGGCTCTGGTCAGCTGAAATTATCTCAGTGCAGAGGAAGAGACGTTAAAAAAAAAGGAAGAAAAAAAGAAACCCAACCACAACAAAACCACCAATGTGGGCCAAGGAGTTCAAGGAAAAATAGAAGATACTGTCTGAGAGCAAATAAATGGCTTGAATAGATGTGCACAAGCATTATTTATGATGTGCCAAAGGAAAGGGCTGGAATGCAGCAACATACATACAAAAAGGCACCCGACGTGATAAAATTATTGTCCAAAGGTCAAAGATTTCTACAAAGTAGAGGATAAACATTTTAACCTTGAGCAAATTAACAAATGGTTTCCCTCTAATCTACTTTGTGAGCTGGGATTCAAATAAACCACAGAGATCATAGAGTTGATACCCTGAATCTTCTGAAGGCATTGCTATTTGAATTTGGAGCTAAATTATTTTGTCTTTCCTTCAGTCCAGCCAAAGCACTCCACCATTTTTCAGCTGAAATTTCAATGTGGTTATGATTGCTTCTGAAATTATGCCCTTTTCTATGCAAAAGTTGCAATGTTTTTGTAGACCTCAGATGCATAGACTATTGTCTGAAACAGAAGGGTCTATATACTCTTAATAGTTTGAGTGATGTTAGTTGCAGAAATAGGAAACAGAGAACCACCATGTAATAAAATGTAGAAGGTACAGACAGCAAATCATCTCTAGTCTGATTCAGATGATTGATCCATTCAAAATGCTGAATAGTTCCAATTCTAAATGGTGTTCCATTAAATGATTTCATCAGAATGATTTCATCTGGATCATCCCTTCAAATTATTGTTTCAAGTTGATCTGGAAAAATCTGTTTAAAGATTTAAATCATTTCACCAATTTGATGAATCAGTTTGATTTGGATATTCAATCAAACCACCCTCAACTCAGATTTCTGAACTGTACCTTACAGTTCTCATAATTTCTACTGGTCTTGTACAAAAGAGATATGATGTAGACATTTTTGCATTGGTGAGTTAATTAACCCATGCAATCTTATAAGAACCATTTGCTTTTTTACAATTTACCAGGAATGGGATGGAATTTCTATGGAGAACAACGTCCCAGGAGTATACCTGAGACTTGGTAAAGATCTGAGCAAACAAGGACTGGTATATCATTAGAATGTAATATACATGAAAGATCAACAGTGAAGATTCAAGTCACTGTCCAAGAGCTCAGAACTTTGTGATCAAGGGAAATAAATATGTAATACTTTATTTTTTTCTGAACTATGATACCTCTTGGATGGAAAAGAAGTAAAAATGCAAAGCTGGGAGAATGGTAGATTGTTAAAAAAAAAAAAAACACTTCCCAGATTTCATTTACAAACTAAGGCAGATTTATCAAAGCATGATGTCCTCCTACAACCAGAATTTAGAACTGGAAGACTAGGCAGCATATACATTTTGGTAACAAATAAATAAAGCCACTTGAGCCATACAAGAGGACAGGAACATGAAATATCAATAGACAAAATAGGGCTGTAATGACTCAGTGTGGTTGGTTGTAATTTGCCAAGTTAATCAGAAATAAGTCCTTGTTCAGTGATAAAAAATTGGAAAGATGGTGAGGTAGGGAAGGGACCAGACCTTGAGAGAAGGGGTGGGGTGGGTGAAATAATACTGGTATGGGGGTTTCCTGAAGGTCCTTGAAGCCACATAGGGAACTTTTGAAGGCTGGAGTTTCTTTATGTCTACCATAGAACAAGGAATTGCGGGGTAGCTAAAAAATATGGACCTCTGCTTGCCTGTATCATTATTATGGACACATTTTTCCAATATCCCCCTGTGATTGGTTAGATACTAGAATGTTGACTATAAACATTTTCATTATCCACTGTGAAATTGCTACCCACATACTCACCATACTCTCTGAGAGCTGAAGTCATTTCTGTCTAATTGAAAGATGTTGTTGTCTTGTCTTGTGCCAGATGTAAAGAAAACACCACATTATAAGGCCTGCTAAGTTTGCTCAAGATTTTCATGGCCTAATTTAAAGGTGCTATTGTTGCAATCTGAGGTCTTTCTTTCACGTTAAATGGAAACTGTAGCTATCTGGAAATAGAAAATGGGCCATCAAATAGATTTTCTTTTTTTAAGATACTTGTTTGCGAAGCACTAATTTAAATCCTGGGAATTTGGAGATCAAAGGATGGGGGGAATAATCAGACATTTGATTTAATGATGTCTTGATGCAAAATGCCAGCAACATATGTCAAAACTTTGATCGGAGACGCTCCATTGACTGTGCAAATATTTATGTTTTAGGGCATATCTGAATAATGTCATCAAATTATGATGCTGTAGCCCCTCTTCCCTCATTATGAGCTGTATTTGCTTAAACTGCTAATTCCCTTAGCATGCTAATATCCCTGAGTGCATTACTAACTAAACACAATTACTGGTAATGTCACTAAAACAAAATAAAACTGTCAACTAGTTACTCTGTTATTAAGATTAAATTTAGGGACTCTTTCAGACCAAACCTTGGACAACATTGCTACCCTTCTGTATCATTCTTAGGACTACCACATCTGGGCTGATTCTGATGACCATTGAATCCTGATGACCACTAAATGACAACAAAGAGTTAGATGTTTCTGGATCTCTTTGCTGCCTTTTAGCTGTCATCTGGATTTTTGCAGGTCAGGATTGGTCTTACTACCTGAGTTGGCATAACACCATCCATGGATCAAGGGAGCATTCAGACGCTGTTTAGGGCTTTTCATTATCATCTGGTCTGGTCAGCTTTAGCTGTTTCCCCCAGGAATACTGGGGGAATTCCATCTGAATTCAGTTCCCCAGGAATACCATCTGAATTCAGTTCAACAAATCTCCCCCTTTTCCCACCCACAAGACTTGGGGTGGACTTAAGAGTGGTGGAAATGTTATGGTCAGCTTTCTCTGGAAGGTGAACCATTTATTTAAATGTCCGTGCACTACTATTCAGGGCCTTTCTAACATAGTTTACCATAATACTGTCATGTAAAACAGTTCAAAGCACAAAATGTTAGGATGAAATAAAATGATAGGATCGTGGCATGGGGTTGGGTTATTTGCAGAACTGCCTCTCAGTGACGTACTACTGGTCGCATTAGATCTAGCAGGAGAACCATGCTCCGAGTCCCATCAATTAAAGCAGTGTTTCTCAACCTCAGCAACTTTAAGATGTCTGGACTTCAACTCCCAGAATTCCCCAGCCAGCAAGGCTGGCTGGGGAATTCTGGGAGTTGAAGTCCAGACATCTTAAAGTTGCTGAGGTTGAGAAACACTGAATTAAAGAATGTTATTTTGTGGAACTGAGAAAGTGTGCCTTTTCTGGTGCAGCACCTGCCTTTCAAACGATCTGCTCTGAGATTACATTGCTGGCTGTCTGAAAATCTTGAAGATATGGATATGTTCCCACACGTGTGGGTCAGATTATTAGTTGCAGCCCATGAATTTCTTATTCAGTTTGAGGCGGGTTGGTTTTTAACTTGGCTGTGGTTATAGGCACTGGTTTTATGTTAGTTGCATTATGATTTTAAATGTAGTTAGCCACCCAGAGTCACCGTGGTGAGATTGGCAGTTATATAAATTGAACACATAAATAAATAATACCTAACCTCATAACTTGCAGCATTTAAAACTGTTGGCCTAGCAGCTTTATGTAGGTAAATGCAGCTCGGGCAAGCCAAGATTTAAGAACTAAATTAAAAGGAGACAGGGAAGAAGCAAATGATGCCTCTGTAGGAAAAACTCTGAGACCACCCTGCCTCTTTTGCCTGCATATCTGATAGAATGTAATGGGAGACCTCCAGGCAGTATCTCTATGTCTAATCTTACGATGCGGTCGCATTCAGTTAGGTGGAGATCTTTGGGACTGGAGGGTCATTTTGCTCTGGAACAGGAGATTGGGGACTATATGTCAATAGTAGTGAGGGACAAAGTCCCCCCAAATATAGGCTTTCTCTAGCATGTTTATGAAACCCTGTCACTAAATCACATATCTAAGAGATCACAGAAATAGCAAGGGGCTAGGAAGGAATAACTAGGGAGACATCATCACTGCTGCCTTCTTCAGCATCTGACACCTGAGGCAGTTTTTCCCTCCATCTAATGGTAAGGTTGATCTTAAATTGATCCTGAATGAGAGCATGGAGAACTATCATAGCTGTATGCCTGTTCAACACATCTCTCAACCATACTTTAGCCTAGCATCTTGTGTTAGTTTACCCCATATTGCAAGTTTATAGTTCAGTATGTCATGTGAACCCTGAAAATTGAGTTGAGTAAATGATAATTTACTCAATCCAGAGTTCTCACTCAAGGCATATATAACCAGGCTCAAATATCATGTTTTGAACACATTATATGAAGCCCCAGTTTTCTAGAGAAATCTATAATGTTAGAAAAGGTGGAAGGAAAGAGAATGAGAGAATGAACAGCAATAAGGTGGATGGACTGGATTACAGCAGAGATGAGTACACTATTGGAAGATCCAAAGGGCTCAGTTGGGGACAGACCATCCTGGAGAAGTTCTATGTGGTTGCTAAGAGTCAACATGACTTGATAGCACTTAACTGAATGATGATTAAGTTAACCATGTGAGTGTAGCCAATATGTGAGTTCATGAAATACTGACATGGGTCAGGCTTACAATCATCCACCCATCCCTTCTTCTAAACAGATCCAGAGAGTCTTTCTGCAATGGCTCATAGTGATAAAATAAGAATACACCACTCATGAATAGATTCCAGTACGTTTCAGCCTTACTCTCCCTCCGCTCCAACAAGATACACAATGTCTTCTATTTTCAATTGAACAAAGCTACATATATAGCTTAAAAAGGAACCTGTACGCCTGGGATTCTGAAGCAGTGATCTCATTGCCTCCCTCATGTTCTGAAGAGTATCGTAGCAAAGAAATCTTGAAAGCATCTCTTTTACTTATCTAGCTCCTTCAATTCTCTGCCTTTCAACTTCCTCGGATTTTGATTTCTGGCATATTTCTAATTATTGGTTGTGACTCCTGAGATTCTGCAGTATTAATGGAAGAACATATTCATCTTCATCATCATCATCACTTAAATTTCTGAGTGGCAGTAAGTTCCCTTTGTGGTGTAGTCTGCCTTTCTAGCCTCAGCAAAGGAAAGAAATATAGAAAAAGAGTTTTCCATTAGGCCAAAATTTCTATTTCTCTGCTTATCTGGGTCACAGGATTCTGTTGGCTTTGTTGAAGTAATTACAAGGATACAATGCAAGACATATGATTGACAATGGAGTGGAAAGTATACTGTACTTGGTGTTGAAAGCACTTGCTTTGCAAGTATGGGGGTTTGCATGAATATATCAAAGGATGTTCTTGATATCGATTCAAAGTTGTTTGTTTAGTTGGATTTTTGCTAAATTGGAAGTGATTTTGGAGTTTTATCATCAGCCTATAAAATATTGCAGATATGGCTAAATATAATTAGATACAATTAGATGTCATTTGAAATTTGATTTGAAGGTGAATTTCTAAATTGACTTTCTAAATCAAATTGAAAAGTCAGTCGAGATGATCCAACTGAACTGCAATTCTCTCAACTGATTTGCACACTTCAACCCATGTGCAATTTTTTTCTCTGAATCAATTTGAAAACCTGAATCAAATTAACCTAGTTTGATAAGCAAAGATTTGATCCAAACATTGGGGCTTCAAATAACATTTTTCCTAATCTGACCAGGTCCTATCAACACTGCATATACAGTATATATATGCAGCCTAATGTCATTTGAGATTTACAACTCAGTATTGTTCATGCAAAAAAGTTTTTTTCCCCATTTTGGAATCAGCTCTTAAACTGATATTGAAGGCTATTGATTGACATGTTAGAAGCTAAACCTATGCCTAACATTTTTGGAATACATACATTTATACCCTAGGTGACTTATTCCATGTTTTTTTATTATTATTGCATGATAAATTTCCTTGGCTCTTTTTTTTTTTTTCCTGTAAGAAACTTTCACTGGGCTAAATAATTGGTAGTTTCTCATACATGTTTTAATAGTCTTCAGAAAAGATTTCCTAACAAATGCCATCTAGCTGGAAAGACTGTTTGAACTGCATTTATTTCCGTGGCAGATTTCCCAAGTTGGCTAATTAATTACAAGGTATAAGAGGGATTTATTTCAAGCCACTTGGAAAAAAAAAGAATGCATAAAAAAGACAGTTATGGTTCATTGTTCCTATCTTGAACTAACTCTAATAACGCACACAGAGGATGCCAAAAGTACCGTTTTAATATTTCTAGTACAATGTACCCTGTTCAGAAGTACTATTAAGGCTAACATTGTGCTTTTTGATTTTTTGATCACTTAATAGTAAGTGGATGGGATGAAAGGTTTATTGCTCAGTACATTCTTGTAACTTGCAATTGCCTAAATGGTATATAACTCTTCTGCATATTGTATTTAAAATTACAGAAGCCATCTGGGGACATTTCTGAGCATTGCCATGAATAATCTCTGATTAATGTATTACTGCAGTTCTAGCTGTGGCAAGGTATTCCAACTGTTTGAAAAGGGAAATAAGATTCATCTTCATCACAAATTGGTTCACAAATTTGGGTTGGGCCAGCAGCTTCCCCCAAAGGGGAAGAACAAATGGAAAACTGTTAGTAGTAACTCAGTAAGTTTCAGTAAGAATTTGAGCTCTGCCACGTTATGTTGGGTACTTAATAAATAGGTATGAATAGCAGAAACCAGCATAATAAGGAAAATTTATCCAGTGAAGCTTTGCAGGAGTGCCGTTCTTCCAAATATGATCATGCCTAGCAACAAGGAGACAATAGAATCTTTGCCATGAAATGAATAATGGCTCACTATGGCGTGAATTAAAATAAGAATGGGATTAATATAACAAGTCCGTGGCTGCTGTAAACTCGGATCAGTCTGTTTCCAGTTTATGCCTGTTTCGCAGTGGTTGGGTCATAAATCTGTCTCCTGCTGCTTCCTCTTCATCTGATTTCTCTTATTTGTTTGGGGGGGGGAGGAAACCCTGAAACCAACATTTGTATTTAAATGTGCACCTGGGTTTCTACCTCACTAGTATTTTCCCCCAAATACTCCTGCCTAAATAAATATTTTCCTCATTTCAAACCTTATTTCTCTAGACATTGGTAATTGTTGGAGGCAAGAATTTAGGGCAACATTTGGAGTTGTGCATAACCTAGAGAAAAACTACAGGATGAGCTGCAAAAGAGCTGGGTATCAGGTGTGTTTGCTTTGAAGTATTAAAGCAAAGAGAGTGAACCCAGCCTCTAAGAGGCTGAACCAAGAGAATCCTTTCTTTTGGGGAAATGCTCCTGAGCCCTCGTATCAGCAATCTGATTGCATGGTGGAAAACTGTAGCAAGATCACATATGCAAACCAACCATAAACAAACTTCAGGTAGAGTCCTTGGGGTTCTCTGAGCTTGGTTCTTTTCTTGCAAATGTTTCATTACCCAGCTAGGTAACATCTTCAGTGAGATGTTACCTAGCCAGGTAATGAAACGTTTGCAAGAAAAGAACCAAGCTCAGAGAACCCCAAGGACTCCACAGTTCAGCCCTGAGCTACACATATTCACCTCCATTGCTAAACTTCAGGTAGTACAAACAAATCTGAACAGGCAGAATTGTCTTCATCAATCCATCAATTCTCATTAGTGAAGACCTCCACTATTTCTTCATCATTTTGATATTTCAGGTAGAGATTGGGGAGAGGAAGAAGAGGATCCCATCCTTTCCCAGAATGTGCCAAATGATGCTATTTTAGCATATTTGAGAAAATCAAAATAGCAATTGTCCAAGGCAGCTGCCAACAAAATCTCCATTGTTATTAGAGAAATTATGCTAGCACCCATAGAAATAAAGAAAAGAAATAGATGAAGTACTCTTGATATTTATTCTTGAACAAGTGAAAAATGGGGACTATCTGTTCAGTTCGTTACAAAACAACTAACCTACTGCTACTGAATTATACTGAATCTGCTCCAGAGAGGCATAGAGTTAGAAGCTCAGGAGGTTCAAGTCTCCTAAGCATGTGGATAGCAGACCTCCAGGGTATATTAAAGCTGTAGGATAGACCAGGAAGTTGAAATACATCCTCAAACAAGGCAGTGGCCAATCTTTTTAATGTTGCTGATAAGGCAAACTACACAGGAGCGTTCATGAAGTCATCAAGGATTGAGGTTGGCTTGAAGGAGAGCTTCTGTTGTCATATTCAGGCATGCAATGAGGCATTTGCAATCTTCAGCTGGAGCTCATTAGCCCTTTTCTCTGATTTCTTTCAAGTGAAGGAAGCCAAAGATAGAACCTCAAATCTTCTGGAAGTGTGCAAAATGGATTCTTTATCGCTAAGATATGGGGGGAGGGAATATCAACATTTTTTCTTTACCCCACTTGTGCATTTGTTTTATTTTTTAATGCATTTTTAAATGAAAGGGGAAGAGAGGCCTGTCTACTGATTTTGCAGTACAAATAGCCAGTAGCTTTCCCAAAGTGCCACCACAAGAAGGAAGATACAACCAGCAATACAAAACAAACACAACCCCCCTCCCAACCCATTAGCAAAATCAAGAACTTGCTTTCTTTTATGCCGTGTTTAAACCTTCCTTTTCAAAGTTCAGAGGAACAGCTTGCAGCCAGAAAATTTCGCTCTGCCAACCCTGGGCTAAAATTGTACTTCAGCTATATCAAGCGGCTATTAAGAGGTATTGTTGCTCCATCATCCCAAACACACAAGCCGAAAAGGGAAGGAAAGGTCAAAAGGTTGTGACTGTTTGGAGTGAATCAGGCTGTGATTCAGAGGTGACAACCTAAAACCCTGTGGAACTCGCTAGCAGCCTGATTAGAGGAGGAGAAGGGAAGAAAGGACTCGAACTGTAATATATCATCCTCTTGGAAGAGTTGCATGATGTACTGTTGGTTAATAAAAGAGGGGAAGGTTAATCCCTAAGTGCTGACAGCCGTGGCGTATCCATAAGCCAGATAGAGGGAATTTGTGTTCAGAGGTTTGCATTGTACATCTTGCAATCAACCATCTTCTCCATCTTTAGCCTTTCCGTGCCTTCCCCAGGTGCGCAAAAACAACTCTGCACTGTGTTATTTCTCATCAAATGGGATTAACTTTGTTCTAGATGGAACAGTCTTGATTTCTCTGCACTGAGCAGCCAGGCAGACCAGGCGATGTGTCACGCACAACTGCTCGCCGCAAACCATCAAACTCATTCCATTTGTGACAAGAGCTGGAATTGGGTTTGTTCTCTTGAGGATGCCAGGCGCGGCATTAATCTGAATGTGTGCTTCCTTCTGTCTAAAGGAGGACCAGTATAGATCATTACCGCCATCCTTCTTCACTGTGCAACACATCAGATTTTGTCTCTGTGCGGTGAACGACCTGAGTGTGACTTTTCTACTCCCCTTTCTTTTTCTTCTTCTCCATTGTCTTCCCCCCTCCTTCCCTCTTAACTTTGATTTTTGAGTATCAGCTTTGCCACTAGCTGCCTTTGGTGAAAAAGGTGGAAAACGTTACAATAATGCTGATGATGCAAGCGTCTAAAAGAAAAAAAAATACAAGCTACAATGTTAGCAAAAGGAGAAGTTGGATCTCTCTCCCCTCTGAGCAGCTGTTGCCACAGACAGCACAGCAAACAGACAAAAAAAAAGGGGGCAATTTAATTCTATCACTTCTGAGAAGCCAGATACCTTGGACTCACCCTAGCTATTATTCATCCAGCAGCCAATAATCAACTGACCTAAACTGTTTTCATCTCAAATGATTATGACATGACTGGCAACGTTAAGAACCAACTGTCTGGCTTGTTTTATTCCTTTTCCCTCACCATCTCTTCTCCTTATGTGTCATATTTCCTGGTTTTCAATACATTGATATTGAAATGGGAAATTTACTGCTCGCCTTTGTCAGCTGCTCTGGGAGATGTTTAGGTAAAATGTAGGGTCAAAAGGCTTTAAAAGCACTATATTTTACTCACAGTGAGTTGTGATAATTGGGATCTATGGATTTAATCAGAGGAAACTTCCCATACCTTATTAGAGAATAAGAATAAGAATCATCAGTAAAAGGACAAAATTGAAATCACATCTCCTCCTCCTTGTTCTTCATCAAACATTTGGAAAGTTCTATCTCAGAACCCAATCCATACAAGGCATTAAAGACTCTTGTCCTGTAGTCTTTCACCATCTAGTGTCCTTTAGTCCTTCAGTACTTTATAATGTGTGAAAGCAAAAGTTGCTTACATTTGGACAGCTGTCACTATCCAGAAGAGGATAGGCTGTATAAAAATTAACTGCAATGGAAAACATTACAGCAGACTATTAAATTCTGTTCCTTGGAGACACACTATGCCTTAGGCACAGGAGGAAATGTCTGCTGTATTGGCCTAGCTAGATGTTTGATGACACTTTTCCCCCTATGAATGTGCTTTGAAGACCGTCACCCCCAAATTCTGCACTTTTGTGCTTGCCTTTTTCTTCACAAGACCCTTGCTACAGCTGTCAGTCAGAATTTGGCAGAAGTCTAACTCCATGATGGTTTCCTACCTCGGTCTCTTAAATACGTATTTCAAAGCTCGCAATTTATTAAATACTCTTCTGAGTTTCAAATATGTCGTCTGCCTTTTCCTGTTCCAGTTTCCTGCTCAAAAAGCAATGAAGCAAAATGTTTCACTTTCTCTTTTGAGTCTCAGTGACACCTTTGGACTGTCCAGGTGAGGGTAACATTGTACATTTAGAAAATATAGCTTTGGTAGTCCTCCAATCACAGGCCTGTGTCAGGGTTTCTTACCATACAAGTGAAAAGGAGTACAAGGAGAATGGAAAGAACAGAGAATCTGAATATTGGAGTTTATTTCAAACAAGGGTGAGTGGTTGTTAGTTAATTGCCACATTTAACATTAGGGGAAGAGCTTGAAGGTTGAAATGGACAGGATAATGATGCAAGTTGTGCAGAACTGGTTATATTTGGGGAGAGGTCATTTTAGCAGTATAGCTTTTAAATTGTTTAGGGCAGTTTTGGACATTAAGCATACATGGCTTTTATTGCTAACACTAATTATTAGACAGTTCATTTCTGTGAGGTAGCTGGCCTTAAGAAAGGACTTTGTGGCTTGGAGTGAGCACAACTCTCTCCTCTCAAGACAATGAGGAACATGGTTCTCTTCAACAAAGCAACTCCAGGACTTCTGCCTGTGCCCTGCACATGAACAGGAACCACTTCCAGTAACTGATGGAAAATATCAGAGAAGACTTCTGGGCATACAAACAAGTGCAGGAATCTCCTCCAGCTATTGGAACTGCCCAAGGAGGCCTTGGAAGTGAGATGAAAGGAAATAACATGGTGGTTTTGCTTTAACGAGGGGCTGTGTTCCTTTGAGAAGCAGCTTCAGAAGGATGCTTTGCCAGATGCTTTGTTGAATTAAGGCATCTCTTTGAAGTTCTGCACATCCCTACTCAGCAGGGTTTGGAGGACTACAAAAAAGGAGCTTGGGTGCCATACTGTTAGTCTTGTGAGGTAGTCCAGACAAGAAGCATACCCAGAAGTACTAGGTCTAACTTTATTCTAAGGTTACATTAACAGAATCTTGCATGTCTGAAAATACTTCTCTCCTCCCTCACTTTTACAGTCCATGAAACTAGGGAGGGTCCCTTCTGAGACATTTGCCATGCTCCCATTCCTTCTGTGGGCTCAGATGCCATTTATCTGACTGTAATCTAGTCTGTGACTCTTCCACCTGTCTCCCAAAGTCATTCCCACATACCATTACATATACATACAAGGGGTACCATTCTGCTTCAATGCAATATATTTCATTTCTCTGTATATTTCTCTGTGAACACAAAAAAGGGACATACTCATTTGCAATAACTCTCCCTCCTCCGATATCAGGCATTGGTACAGTAATATCCAATTTTGGGGACTGAAATGCTTTCCATAATCAGAACTTATAGACTTTCCACTTTGGTTTTTTTGAAGTTTTGCCTTTCTGAGATGTTTCCTGAGCTGGTTGTTTAGAAATGCTGGAACTGGTGGGTCCTTTTGGCCCATTCTACTCCAAATTCACAAATATTATATCTCCGTCACACATTTGGACATAATTATGGGCACTTCCAATTTTCACTTTTCCACCCTGATTTTCAAACTTACAGTTTTGGTTAAACAAATGATTTTGCCTCATCAGCTAGGAATAGCACATATGAAAGGTGATATACCAAATTGCATTCCTTTTGTGCAAAATGCAAGGGAGCGTATTGCATCTGCAAGGAGGAAAATGTTCCAGGTAGTGATATTAAGCCTAGCTGTCTTAATTTGTACCTTCTTTACAGACCCTGTTAGTGGGGAAAGTCCAGCTTCACAACCAGAAGATTCCAATCTTAATATTCAAGACTAAACATTTGAAAGTCTGCAGAGTGAACAGCAAAGATCAGTGCCATAGCGTTTGCAATGAATGCTTCTGAGTTTCCAAACATAAATTAAGACCATGCAAGTTATAACTTATCACCTAAGACAGCTTCTAGCAATATATTGTGTCTTGCCAGATGCTACACACACACATACAGGCACAGCTTTTACATCTTTAGTTGCTTCATCTCTCAAGACACTAAACATTTGGTAACTTTCTTTAGGAAGAGATTCAGCTGAATTGCTCTCAGTGGTGGCTGGAGGAAGGCATCATGAAATTGGATTCCAGTCTTTGACTGCATTTGTGCCAACTACAGACAATACATGTGCATGCCCTCAATTAAATGATGGCCCAGAAATTTGAACCAAAACAGATGCTTGAAAATCACAAAGAAGGCCAGATATGTTTCCCAATGTTTAATGATCAGCTGAGCACTAATGGCTTACGGCAGAGCCAATAGGTTGAAAGCCCAAAATGGTAATTAATTCTTTAGGAAATCTCATCGCAAAGATCATTATTGCTCTCCGATCTTGGCTGAAACAGAAATTGTAAATTAGGCATATATGGATGTGTGTGTGTTACAGACATTTCTCTTTTTTCAGCATTTCCTTAATTAATAACTGGCCTTTTGTGAGTACAATGGCCTCTTATCTAGGATTGCACACTTTATTCACAACTACATATATACAAAACTAATTACAAAACCCACAATACTATTCCTAAATTTCAGCCCTAGACTGTATTACAAAGAGAGCTTGTTGTAATAACTGGGGATGTGAAACCTGCATTGCAAAGTCAGACAAAATATATTGCAAGTTGAACCAATAGATACAATTAGAAGAAATCAAATCTGACAGCCCTGAATAAATGAACTACATTTATACACTGGTTTGTCGGCTGCTAGAATTGTTCGAAATGTTCTTAATTGATGTTCTTCTCTTTCAGGATTAATCTTTTCTTCACCTTTCTTTATTTTCTGAAGCCAACATAACTGGGACAGGGCACACTGGTTTTCCCAGACTGCTCCCTTTTCACATCGAGACTGGATTCAAACAGTGCTTTAAGCTACAATAGGTTCAACAACCCTTATGGGGTTTGTTGAATAAACCATCATGACAAGGTTTACCCATCACTTGAAATCATAAATTCTGCTTTACAAATCGCAATCCGCTGGATTCACATAACACAGTAAGTCAGAAACCAAGCAGACTATACCATGACTTAGTGTAATGTTATGTAGAGCTAGAGACTACTACATACATAGAGAATAGAGCAGAATTTCCACTCCCTAACCATTCAACTCCATCCAGCTGGCTTCGTGCCTAAGGCAGGACTAGAACTCATGGTCTCCCAGTTTCTAGCCTGATGCTTTAACCACTACACCAAACTCTGCATCGATGATGAGTGACCATTTTTCTGTTGATAACTCAATCTGATTTCTCAGGCCTCCAGGGAGCTGGCTTTTCACCATATTGCAAAGCCACATGGATAGAGCTGGGTTTGCAGACCATAGTTAACCAGATCAGTGAAACACCTCATGGCTGCATTTACCCAGCATGCTAAGCTTAAGTAGTGTTAAACCTTGGTTTGTTCGTTTTTGTGATTTAGCATATTCTGTAGGCACCAGATATCGGGGCTGCAATTGGGCAGAAAATTCTTTACCATCTCATTGATATCTAAATATGGTGCAGCCTGGATATGAAACAGCACATTTGGCTAGTTTATTGATTAAACCCAACATGCTAGACTTGTACGTTAGACAAATCATATCCGGGCTGCACTCATCTGGATGCCAATGAGATTAATGTTGATGATTAAACCTGGAAAAAAATTGATTCAGTAGCTGCTGACAGTTGCTTTGGATTGCAATGAGATATACATGGAATAAATAAGTTTTAAAAAGAGTGTGCAAACTCTAGTCACTGAAGATTGAGCTGAAACATTGGAGGGATGTGTACAATCTCAACCCCCTACCAAGCTTATGTACTCTAAGAGGTGTAGCTGCAAGATGGGAACTGGCAGTTCTCAGACTACACAGAACCATTATGTGAGCATCTTTCCCTCTTAAAAAGAAGAGAACTGCCAAATTTCCTTGATTCAGAGAGTAGGAGGAAGAGGCCTAGAATTTAAATCCTGAAGCCAACTTATACCTACAGCTTAGTTTCTGTGTTATGTGCAAGCAGGTCTTCAATGTATATATGACTTGTTTCTTGTCCACAGTAAAGCAACTTATCTAGCCATGTTATGTCTTAGACGTTTGTGCTGTAAACCAGTTCCTGAATGTGGAGCTGAGCATCTGAACAACTGAGATTTATTGCTGTGCTTGATGTGAAGTCTGACTGGACTATTTCCATTCCACTGTTTCCGTAACATGCACATGACATGTCTGGCATTTTTATTTAACTACTAATTATGTCAGGCATCCAGGATTGCCCCCTGGATTTCTTCCATCAGTACATAGAAGCTTAGGGAAAATCCCATGTTTTTGTTGCAGGTTTTTCACTTGGGAACTAGCAATTTGACATGTGAACTGTCAGCATCTCTTTAAAAAGTCACCCTAATATCATAATCATAATAAAAGCAATGTGTTAGATTTAAATGTTCATTTTATTTCCCAGAGGGAAGCAAACCATCATAATTGTCATGATGATTTTTGAGGTTGACTAAATAGGAGATAAAAATAGAGCATTAAAGTACTGCAGACTGGTACAAAAATATACCTCTTGACACCCTTTGGGCACGTATCTTCATATACAATTTGGCCAATCAAGAGACAAGCACTTCTTACTTATTTCCATCTTGAAAAGCCATCATTTTTACATTTAATTAGCCTCAAAGCAATTGCGTTTATACCAAGGAGAAGTCATCTCCCCAAAAGTTGATGACTGCGGGAAGGAGGTTTAACACTCATAGAAGAAATCTCAAGAAAAAGTCATTAGAAATGATTTCATTTGGTATGCAGCAGTTTCTGTGTGGGGAAGTTTGGCTAAATAAGAGGTTCCTTATTATACAAATCCCAGCATTTGTCCAAACAAGATCTGCAGTATGTTGGAATCTGTGAGTTTCTACAGAAGGAAGTGAGTCCATCAATGCTTGGACCTGCAAAGAGTTGAGATCACACCAAATCAACTGGTGGTTTTCAACCTGGCCATTCTCTTTTGTAAATCCACAGTGTAAGGTTTTGTATGATGTGTGAACCCGGACAACTGTGGCTTAAACAGTAAATGAGGATTAAAGGGAATTGTGGCATAACAAAGTAGCTGACCCCCAACCACAATGTTTTCATACTAACATCTTCATGAGATATTGAATAACAGTGTTTCTCTGTGAAGTTTCACTTGCAATTTGGACAGCTCTTATCCTCCTGCCGAAGGTCAACAGATCCAAAAGTTGGTTGCAAAAGAAGAAAAAATAATGTGTGTTTATTAAGAAAGAAAATGGATTGTATTACTCTAAACTACTTGGGCAAGGATGGAGGTGTTTCTCTGTCCAAGATATGACTAACCAAGTTCAGGAGCTTCAGTAGTCTCATCTCCAAGGCTGGGGAGATGTGGTAGAAATTATCCTCTGAGAGAATCTGATGATGAGCAGCTGTCCTGCTCTGGTGATTGAATGAGAGGTCCTTTATATGAAATTGGGTACCAGGGATTGTCGCTGCTATTCCTCACACTCTACTGCCCAGCAGCCACTTTGAGTGTCTTGACTTCATCACTGGGCTGGTACTTGACTCCCCTCAAGGTTTGGTGTTGGGTGGGGGGAGGGTTTGTTTTGGGATTTCACAGTTTCCATGACAATAACCATAGGTTTATTCCAAGTTATCATGGGCTTGAAGAAAACTGGGCTTGAAGAGGCACAGGCTGGATCTGGTCTCTACTTCCAAAGGTGAAGGGCATTACTCTCAATCCTTTACCAGGGTCAGATTATTTTCAGATCATCACAAGGCTAAACAGAGTTAATGCAAGAGCTGCATTGGCTGTCAGTAGGCTTCCAGGTGCAATTCAAGGTGGTGCATATTAAAGCCCTTTTAAAGCACGCTGCAGATTCCCACTCCCCCCTTGAGATACGAACGCTTTGAAAGCCAGCTATCTCAGTCATAAACCCTCTATCTGGTATGATGTGTCCTTTCTGTATGACAACAGGAAGACTGTTAGGACAATCCTTATTCACTGAGTTTTCAGCACAGAGGGTAGAAGATGATTTGATGGTGACTAGTTTATAGCTCATGTAATTTACATACAGATGCATTTATGGTTTTACGGCATGTTATTTTCTGAGATGTAACCTGCCTAGAATCATCAGATGAAGCAGCATACAAATAACTGCATAAATAAATACATGTATAAATAAATACATTTACATGAACATTCTGATGTAAATTAGGTTTAACTTCCAGTAGATGTAATGAGAAGACACAATACTTGCCATTACTTTAGACCCAGGGATTGGAGGTCTCTTCTCTTTTGGTTACCAGAGTCGCTCCAAAAAACCCCCAAATTATCATCTATACATAACCTGAGCATGTTCTTATCCTAGCAGGAAAAAATATTAGAACGAGCAACGCCTTTTTTCTTACAAATCTTTCAAAGACATGGAAGGCGGAAGGGAGGGAGGGAGGAAGGGAGGGAGGGAGGAAAAAAGATCAGAACCTTCTTCTGATTAGGCAGTGAATTCAGAACTAGTGAACGGTGTGGATTCAATTTATCAGGTAAGCAAGCAGTGAAGTAAACATTTCGGAGGAGTTTGGAGGAACTTACATTCTTCTTTTAAAAGTGAGTGGGCTGTTTTCCTTGCAGATCCTAAGAAATATTCTTTTCTGACAGATGGGTCTGGCAATAAATGCACAGAAAAATCTCTTTGCAAGAAATGGTTTTTTTAAGCATATGGCGTTTATGTATGCCTCTTATTTTGTTGATTCAAATATATATATATATATATGAATGTCTCCCTCATTTGGACAAATAAACATGTTTTTAATTTAAGAAACAGATCAAGTATGATAGTGTTGCTCTTCAGACTTTCTGCCTGCTGTTTCGAGTACCTATAATACATCTATTTTAGCAAATTTGGTGAAGTGTTTTACAATATAATGGCAACGGGTATAATCTAATCAAATGTTCTGATATGTATATATGTTAAAGTGCAATGCCTTTTAGGGTCCTATCTGAAACACATTAGGCAATGAACCATTTTTTTTCCATACACTTTGGGCTCTATTTCTTCTGTTTTGGTTTGCCTATCTGGGTTTCCTGTCTAACACATGGATACGGATAGTCCAAATATAATGTTGGTTGGGACACTCAAGAGATGTCAAACAGAGTTTTGGAACTCAGCTATTTTCACTGCAGATCTTCTTATCTATGATTATTTCTACCTTGTTCAACTTAGTTCCTTTCTACTTTATGCTTGGTGTTGATCCAGATGGCTTTCATGTTAATGTGGTTTTGTATCTATTTGGTATGCTGTCCATCTGACCCGGTCCAATGGGCATATTAATCTGGTGATGGTGTTTCTCAGCTGATAATGGATGGGTTCTTGGATGACGGTGTTGGATTTTTTCAGCAGGAGTTTTTTATGAGTGAGTGTTAGACTCCACGCTACTGAAGCTCAGAAGATTTTACACAATTCATTATATATCCTGCTTCCACATATTAGTTGCTGTATCCCCATCGTCTTGAGGATATTGCTGACAGAACAAAAACCGAGCTATGTGTTTTGATAGTTTCTCACAGTGAGCAACATAACAATTTCCCTTTGAAAAATCCCCGTTCCTCTTGAAAGGGATGAAGGTTATTCATATTTAGGATGTCAGTGGCATTCTAAGATTAGTTTACCTTAGTGTTACATGAGGTCTCCAAACATCCTCCCTACTTCTATACAGTATAAAAGCAGCTTTCTTGTGAACACTTACAGCAAATATTAATGTTCCCATTCTAGATTAATTTTATAGCATATGGGGACGATATGTAAGCTGCATTACTGCCCATGTAACATGGTTTCTATAAGTATTCTATCAAGCTGGAACTTAGAAAACATGACTAGGGCCAAATACTATAGAGACAACAGTGTACTTATTTCCAGAATAGTAAAAATAGTGCCATGCAGAAAACAGACTTCGGCATGTTATCTACCAATTCTGTTTAATTTGAGAAAAGAGCATTTCCTTTAGAGATATTTTTCCAAGGAGGAAAGAATGTTGATGAAATTCTCATGGTAAGCAAGAGATGTGTGTGTGAAGATCGATGGTTAGATGTGTGTCTAACCATTAATCTACAACCTCCTTAGATTCCCCTGTTCCTATTATATCCCAAAGGAAGACATCAGAATAGAGGCGTCTGCAGAAGGATGAGTCAACAAGGTCAGAATTGCAGGCATGATGCACATTAAAAAGAAACTGGACTTTGATTGCTTGGTCAAACCTGTCATTCTGATGTCGTTGACACTATCACCCCCACCCCCCCCAATCTGGAATTAACTCTTCCACCAGGCATTTTCAAATTGGGAAGTATGGGTTTCCATGGAGGTTTCAGAAGTATGGAAAGATGTGTACCTGAAAACAGCAACATTAACTATAGATCTTCCACTACCTTCTGTAATAGACTTTCGTGATAAACACTACCATGGAAAATCCACCATAAATTCTCAGGGTATTTTGATTTTGCCTGTTTCAATTTTGCCTGTGCATCTTTTGCATACTGAAGTACTAGAGTTTCTCAGAAGATACTTAATGCACCCTATCCAATCTGGCGCCTCCATAGTCTTCTGAAGCATCTACTTGACCATTGTTGAGAAAAAGGCAACTGGACTAGACAAATATGCATGGAGGACTGAGTGCTATACTATAAAATTCTTTTAAAAAAGAAGTACCATGCAAACAATATAAACATGCTTCATTTAGTATTAAAAGTTACCTTAAAGCATATCATATCACATATGCACAATCTTCTGCAATTCCTCACTGCAACTTTCATTGTAGCATTGTCACTGTTTGAATACATACAACTTGCAGAATTCCTGTAATCCCAATAACGTGAATTGTTCCTGGCATCCTTTATATACATTTTCAGAGGGTAGATTTTTCCCTTGTGTTGTCTGTAATTGCTGTTAATTGTATTTGAGCATCACTTCTTCTATGCTTTTGATGTGCCACTGAGAGAAGTCCTAGGTGCATCCTTATACAAGGTTTCACATCTTTGAATGGTTCCTGGTGACCTCTAATGGCCCAACCCATTAATATTATGTTAATTAACACATTAGCAGCAATTCCGTACACACAGAAGTGAAGAACAGACTGCACATTTAGATAAAGAAAATGGGGAAGTCGTCATTTTACTGAGATTCAATTTATTTTCCTGAGATTAAAATATTTCCTTATATGAAATTGGACATGTGTGTGTTTGTGTGTGTATCTCCCCCTGATGGTCAAGTACAAAGACGAAGCAAGGGGAGAAAATGCTGCAGCCTCACTGAGTAATATCCAATATATGTTGAGAAATAGTTAAGTTATAACTAATTTATTAAAATGTTTCCACCTTAGAGTTTTGAGACAGCAAGTGCCTTGCGAGCACAATCCACTATTAACAACATCAATTGCAGCATAATACAATCAAATAGTCAACCAGAATGAAATTCATTAAACAGCCATAAACATAACAAACAAGAGAGAGAGAATGAAAAAAGTTGTGATTGTTTATAAAACAGGAAAATAGCAAAACAACACGGTGACAACAACAACCTTGGATTAAACTAGAACTTTCACAGCCCTTTGATATAACTGAGGAGTGCCCACCCTTCTTTGGTCAAGGGCTCTCTTTGGCATTTTAATGATATACCAGGGCCCACATTTGCCAACATGGATGGAGCCAGGACAAAAATGAACTCTGATTTTATTAAAGCAATTTAAACAGATTCAAATTGATATGTTAATTAAAAATTAATCATAAATATGGTTATGAGGATATGTATTCAGTAATGTAATAATTTGTTCTTCATGTGTTTCCCCAGATAAGTTTGAGGGGGACTGAGAATGCCAAACAGAGCCTTGCTCAGAGTAAGAAATCATTTGGAGACTCAGAGGTTAGATTTAAATTCAATTTCTAATTTAACGTATCCACTATATGCCAATGTTGTTGCTCAGTCATTCAGTTATTTCTGACTCTTTGCAATCAGACAGATGAAAGTCTATCACTAACAGCTTCTTTGAGTTCCTGTCAGCTTCTCCTTATAGCATTGGTGATAGTATCTACACCTTGTCTTCTGCTGCCCTCCCCCTTTTTTTTTAGTACCTTTGAGTCAGTTTTGACTCCTGGCAACTGCCTGAACAAGTCCCTGCAGTTTTCTTGGGAAGGTTTTGCACAAGTGGTTTGCCATTGCCTCCTTCCTAGGGCTAAGAGAGAGTGACTGGCCCAAGGTCACCCAGCTGGCTTCATGCCTCAGGCGGAACTAGAATTCAGTCTCCTGGTTTCTATCCTGATGCCTTAACCACTACACCAAACTGGCTATTTTTGATTGCCTTCCATTTTTCCAACCATCAGGTCTCTTCCTCCAAAAACTCTTACTTCCATGTTATATGTCCAAAATTTTTAAATTTTAGCTTCATAATAGGTGCTTTCAATGAGCTGTCTGGTTTTACTCCATCCACTATTAGATCACTATGTATGTAGATGGTTGTGTGGGGCCTTCAAATACATTCAGAAATAGATTAAAGGACATATCAGGTTCTCAGTACGTCTAATTTCACCTTTCTGAATTCAACTCATTTAGCTTCCAAAACTGGTAGCTCAAAGCCTATTATCTTCACGTGAGCCAGGAACCACTGGGGGAAGACAGCAGAGAACAAATGACATTGCAGCTCTGGTTGTGAGCAGGGCAGGTCCTTTAGCTGAGAATGGCATTGTCAATGCTGGCTTGCAGGAAAGGCCATAGCTTGCTACCAACTTTCCAGCAGCATCCTGTTTTTTTCTCTCTCCCCCAACTCTCTGAATGACAGATTTATGCAGTTAGGTCAGGAGACAACTGTCATTTGTAGGAGAAGATTTTATTGTTCTCATTAAAGAACTGGGTGGAAAATATTTTCCTTCCTTCCTTCCTTCCTTCCTTCCTTCCTTCCTTCCTTCCTTCCTTCCTTCCTTCCTTCCTTCCTTCCTTCCTCTTTCTTTCTTTCTTTCTTTCTTTCTTTCTTTCTTTCTTTCTTTCTTTCTTTCTTTCTTTCTTTCTTTCTTTCTTTTTCCAATTAAAGGGAGAGGGGAGAAAAATGAGAGGGTATTAGTTTTGAACTGATTCTCCACTGACATTTATTTTTATAAACAAGCCAGTTTAATTGTGATGAAATCATAAATTATTAAATAGAGTTGCCACTATAGCTGCCTACAACTCGTAGGGCCATGGGCCCATTACTTTCAGAGGCATTTATGTGGCTAGAAAGCATCTTTCAGCAAGCCTCTCTCCTCATTTAGAGTCTGTCAGTGTTTCTCACTTTTAATGCGCCCCAATCTTTCCACAGTACTGTCAAGTAGCCAAGATATAGTCAGGGTTGTTTGGAAATAAGTTACCCTTTCTCTCGAAATGAAATTCAAAATATTTTTTTGGGCAGGAGGTTGTTGGCCATTATCCTGGTCTAATCTTATCCTAATCTTAACAAATTAGGTGGCTGTTTTTCAACATTTGGAAGAAACACTAAAGAGTTTTGATAGTGTTATCACAATGTTTTAATGACATTTGGCACATGCTCATTAAAGGCACTTTCTCAAGCTTGGAATTGCTCCTAAAAAACCAGTCTACATCGAATGAAAATGAGGATGGAAAAGAGGAACTTGCTAATTATTCCCCCCCCCCCCAAATCATTTATCATTGTTCATCATAAAACGTATTCCTGGGAAAAATGCAGAAAGAGTTCAAATAATCATGGACCTTGAACAACTCCATTATGGCTTGTGGTCACAAGCAGGTATTGGGGGTGGGTAGATTTGAAGGGTGTGAGAATATGCAAGGTGTGGAGAAATAAAAGGAAGGGTAGCCTGGTGTCTTCAAAGGGAATTGAGTGATGATTCAAGGCAGAAGTGTTTTGTATTTGAACATGGAATGTACTTACACAATACACACTAAACCCCACATTCAGGTTAACAGACAATCATGATGGATACATATAGCATGCTATGTCCAAACAAATCAAGCATGTAAGGCTTTAATGGGATGGTCTATTTCACATCACATGCTAAGACAATGGTGGGTTCCTATGTATTACCCACCCCCATTTTAAATTAGAGGAGTGGGTTCTGTGGTGCAGTGATGATTGTCTATTTTGACAGCTTTAAGAAAGGTTTAGAAAAATGCATGGAAGATAATGCACCAAAGATGGTGGCCATCTTCTTATTTTAAATTTGTAAACAACACAGAAAGTGCTATTGTGCTTACAGGCTTCTTGAAGGCATCAGCTGGCACTATAAAAACAGAAAACTAGAGGAGTATATGGACTTTGGGTCTGATCCAGCCAACAGTTCATCTGTTCTTAGCTTTTTATCCACTGTTCCTTCAGCAGAAACTCAAGTGATCCTGTGACAGCCATAAAATGCTAAAACTTTGCAATCCTATAATCAGTCCAAAGTAATCAAGAAGCTATGCCTGTGGACAAGAATAGTCTTTGTTACTTTACTACCTGATGACTGGCATTTATCTCAGAAAAAGTGACACACACTCCATTATATGAATATTTTACCCAGCATTGCTCATTTGCTGTCACCAAATGACTCGCTGTTCAATTATTTGTGGCTTGTTATTTCCACTACATTTTTCCCTGTGGCATGCTGTCCTGAATAAGACATGCAAGGCTGCCAGTTTTGACATCTCAACTTTGCATTAATGGTAGAAGGATGGAGAGCCGGCATCGTGTTGCAGACAACCGGCCACAGTAACAGCTAATAGTCTCTTTTCCCATTCTCTCTGACAACTTCATTGACTCAACCAAACATCAAGGGTTCTTGCTGTCAAAGAAAGCAGAAAGACTTCTCCGCTGGCATCACTGGAGTTGAATGGATGCAAGCTGAGGCAAATTTCAGCAGCTAAAAAGGATTCAGGACAAAAAATTCACAAGTGTGGTTTTAGACATTTGTCATGGGTTGAGGATTCTGATCAGTGAGAATGAATGGGTGAAAAACCTCCAACTTTGTTCTTGATTTCAGTCTTGTTACGACTTCCAAATCTCCTAAGTATGTAACTGATGGACAGGTATTCTTCTGATTAAATGTTTATTCATCCAAAATGAATAACTATTTTACTTGTCATTGTCTTCCTCTGGTTTGTTTTTAATTTTTTAAGAAATACATAAAGTTTGTATGGATTGGCATTTTTGTAACTTCAACTGCTTTCTTTCTTTCTTTCTTTCTTTCTTTCTTTCTTTCTTTCTTTCTTTCTTTCTTTCTTTCTTTCTTTCTTTCTTTCTTCTTAGCTAAACCATTTTAGAGATTTCTTTCTGTGGGAGATACATAGAATATACATGACAGATAAAATAAATGCCAATATACATCCAATTGTCTAACTTGGTCTAATACATAGGATAATTTAAATTCTAATTATGCATGTGCAGACATTAATACCATATATACTTGTGTATAAGCCCATCCGCAGATAATTTCTGGGTGTATTTTAGCACCTAAAATTCTTGGCTTATCCATGAGTATATATGGTAAATAGTGATTTTGGATAGTGTTTTCCTGGCAAATTCCACATACCTCAAATTCACAGACTGAATTCACCTGTCTCATTAAACCACAATTTGTTAAACCATCATTTAGGGACCAAACCCCAAGCAAAGTTTGTAAAAATCAGTGAACATTTTGGAAAGTTATATAAAATCAGCACACTTTTAAAAAAACGATAAAGAACCCTGTATGTTGTGTTTAAAAGAGCGTAGGTTCAGGTAGAATGTGTACAGTCAAAATGAATAGTGCAATAATGTTGTAAGGCTCATAGAGAAATTATTTCAGAAAAGTACAGATAACATCAGCATGATAGCAACTGGATTGTGGGGGGGCTTAAAAACGCTGAGGCATTTTTAGATAGCAATGACATAGACTGGATTTCTATTGATCTGTACATTTCTCCTGGCGATAGATGCAAATCGCCATTCAAAACCGTTTAACAGAACAATTGAACGAGATACTTTTTCCAAGGTTTTTTTCCAGAACGGGATTTTGCCTGAATAAGCACGACAGTTGAAAAAGACCCGCAGTTGATTCTGATGTCTTTCTGTGGGATTTAATGAAAGTGTGGGAAATCAGGGAGGTTACAGAGCCCTGGAGGTAGGATTTTGTAATTAAAAACAGGACATTCAAGCACACAGATACACCACACACCAATCTTTTGGCCATCTCGTCACTAAGCAAGTGAAAAAATAGCCACAGTGAAATCCATTAGGATCTCTCCAGGAATCTCTTCTCCTTTAAAATGATTTCTATTTATTTATTTATGTTTATTTATTCAACCAATTTATATAGCTGCCCATCTTACCACAGGTGACTCTGGGCGGCGTACCGCAAAGCTAAAAACAATCAATCAATACATTAAAAATATAAAAAGCAAAATAAAACAAAGATGTAATGCAAATGCTTTTTTTTTTTTTTTTGGTCAAACTGAATGAGAACTGCCAAGTAAAAAAGTATCTGTACTTACTTGTACCTTTCTGAATGCTACCGTTTTAATTGCAATTTTCTTTTTTCATTATCCTTTATCCCAGCCAGGATGCATTGGAAACACAATCCTATTGGTCAACGATCACTGAGTAACAATAGAAGAAAATATATGTAGCTGTGATGGAATGGAATTATGGAGGCCAGACTCAGGGAGAAAAACATGTTCTTTCATCTCCTGCGGCGCGAGGGAGAGATAAGAGGACGAGACTGGCACCTCCCTGAGGAATTCACAATGTTGTGACTGGCATTACTTGGGAGCTGGGTTTCAGTCTGGGAAGATTCTTGCTAGAGGTTGTAGCTAATGAACATTGCTGGACTGAATTTACATGGTTTCTTGGAGTTCCTTGGGCTAGGCCTGACAGTAGCTCAGGGTTGAACTGTGGAGTCCTTGGCCCTCTCTGAGCTTGGTTGTTTGCTTGCAGACATTTCATTACCTGAGTAGGTAACATCATCAGTGCTAGTGGGTGTGGGGTTTGTTCTCTGTTTACAGTATACACAGTAGCTGTATATACAGCCCTGCCAGCATTGGTGAGGGTGTGGTTTTCTCCTTGGTAGTTCCTTGATTAGGGTATTGTCTTCTGCTTGATTGTTTGTCTGGTGTTAATCCCTGCTTATCTGGATGTAGGCTGCTGGAGAGGGTGTGTTGTGGTCTTTTTGTTTCCTTCTTAGCTTTCTTATTGTCTCTTTTGAATGGTGTGTAACTGTGGTTTATCTCTGTGTATCTATTGATGGCTGATGTGTCTGAGTGCCAAGCTTCCAGGAATTCCCTAGCATTTTTAGATTTAGCTTGGTCTAGGATGCTCACATTTTCCCAGTTGAGACTATGGTTGAGTCTGTCCATGTGTGGTGAGATTAAGCAGTTCTCATCGTGTCTTCTGATATTAATTGGTGTCCATGGATGTGCTGTGCTACTCTTCTGCCTGTCTGTCCTAAATAGTGGCTGTTACAGTCCTTACACTGTATGTTGTAGATGACTTCTGTTTGGGCTACTGGGCCTTTTGGTTTATTTAAGTTGTTTTGGAGTTGGTTTGTATGCTCTGGTGATGCCCCCACCAACACTGGCAGGGCAAACTACTGTATATAAACGGAGTAAACCGCATATTCACTAGCACTGATGGTGTTACCAAGTCGGGTAATGAAATGTCTGCAATCAAACAACCAAACTCAGAGACCATCGTTGAGTAACTGTTTCTCTGCCTTCTTAGATAACTGTTTTCACTCTTTCCACATTCATGAACCCAACCTCATTACTTCTCATTTACAGCTGGATTTCCACTGCCTTGCTTGGTCACAGTGGCTGACACTTTGTTGACTTCGAAATTGCTCTTGTGCATCGTTCCAATTAAATCCTCCTCCCTTTGGGAAAGCAATCCCTGTTCATTATAACATCTTTCCCTGATAAGACACTTTCAAACCAAGTTACTGTAACTCTTAACCTAGAGTGCTGTTCTGTTTGCCATATTTTTTTCTTTGGACACAGCACCAACCCTCAGAATGCTAAATATTAGGAAAGAGAGATAAAGCTGGGTATTATTCTGGGGTCAAATCTTCTGAAAGCAATGAATTTTATTTATATAGACAGATTCTCAACTGAATGTGCCCTCAGTTCAATTTTGTACAGATGGAAGAGATGGGAGGGAATATTCTCATTGGAGGATATGGTGCCACTGAATATGTTGCAAGACCCAATTTTATTTTTTTTTATTTTTCATTTATTTTTCCTTTTTTAAAAAATTCATATATGCTGTGCATCTCACTGTACAAATGACTGTAGGTGGCATATATGCTGCAAGACCCAATTTTCTTAGAAGCAGAGAACGGGCCTCAAGAAGTCTGAGATCAGGAGAACGCCAGATTCATAATCTGCATTTCAAAATGTATAGTTTGCTAGATTCATTTAAATATGGCCTATTAAAGCTGTGCCACTTTGATAGGAGTGCCACTTTTTCGGAGGCAAAAAGGTACTTCAAAGTGTGCAGGGATATGCATGTACCACCTTAAACTAAATACATCTTTTTCCCAAGATAGAGCTGCAGCTGTGAAGGACAACCTCAAGATCCTGGGGAAAACCACAGCTGCTTTAGGAAGTCGTAGACAGGCACCACGTGAGACAGATTGCACTGAAATAGTTTTTCCCCCTTTGAATTCAAAGTGCCGCCCAGCCCTATTGCTTCTATGCCTGGTAATTGTGAATAATCACCGGGGTAAGCAGGCTGAGTGATAAATGATGAAAAGCTCCAGATTTATGATTGTTTTCCTGCCGTCGGGCTTAAGGATTTAAACGTTGCACAAAGGAAAAGGAATGAGGAGGGCAGAAGAAAAAAGCAAACCAATACACTAGTTGTTTCATAAAATTATAGAATCCTAGGATTGGAAAAGAGTTCAGGGGTCTTCTAGTACAATCCCCAGCCCAGGTCAGGAATCCTCTGACCATCCCAGAGAAATGTTTGAAAACCTCCAGTGATGGAGTAGGTATGAGGCCAGGAGGCAATTGTTCCACTGCTTAATACCTCTTATGGTCAGGACATTCTTCCTTACTTCAGGTTTGGATCTCTCTCTGAAAATTCTCCACCTACTGGTTCTTATCCATGGGCCCTATGGAGAATACATTCATACCCTCTTCCCTGTGACAGCCCTTCAACTCTTGGCAGATTGTGTCATGTCTTCCTTTGGTTTCTCTTTTGTAGGTTACATATGTCCCATTCCTTCCTAGTTCTTCATAGGATTTAGCTTCCAAGCCCTTCACCATCTTTGTGGCTCTTCTCTGTCCTCCTTCCAGTTCTTCAGCATCCTTCTTATATTATGGCGACCAAAACTGGACACAGTATTCAGGGTGCAGCCTGATGAGTGCCGTGTAGAGCAGAACAATCACTTCCTGTAATGGTTTAAGCTACCATCATTTGTGCTTAAACTGAAATTCTACGAACATGTATTTGGCTGTATTGATTGTTGAGTTCAAGGGCACCCTTCCAAATAGATATGGGTCTATATGTTCCATAAGCGAAGTGCAGAGAACCTTGATGCAACAGAGCATGCGGCAACCGTGGAACTATTTTCCCTCTGACAACTCATCTTAGCCAAAGTTTAAGAATGCAGTGATGCATAATGCACCATTTGTAAGAGTTACCACATTCGGCTCCAATGAAATGCAGGTTCAGCAAAAGAAGTTTACTAGAGTGTAACGTAGGTAGATACAAACAAAGCCAGGGTTGGCTTGGCACAGATTACATAGTGTTTTATAGGTTCCCCATTCCCACACTTTCTCCCGTTGCCTAGTTACTGATTACCCGTGGTAATCTCCCCCTCGCTCAAATGGCAGATTCAGCCTGGTTCTTTTGTCCTCTTGGATTGCTGCCCATTGTTTATGGGGTTGTTGTGTTCATTGGGCTTTCCTTCTGCAGGTTAAGCCGGGAGTTCTTAATTGCGGGCTGATCGCTGTGCTTCCGCGCCACTGCGGTTCTCTTTGCCTGGGGCGCTTGTGGGAAGCCGGCTGTGATACAAAGTATCTGCTCCTGCCCTGAGTTAACTGCCACCACCTGCTGGCAATTAACTCGTGGTTTGGCTGACTTCCCCTTTTCTGCTGCCTGCGCCTGGGGCGGTGAAACTGACTAGGTGAAACTGAGCAGCGGCGTTCACTGTGCCGTGCTGGCTGAATCTGACACCATTGTGTTTTCCTTTGTGGGCTGATCTAGCCTGAATAGTTCATACTCTCATAGCCATTTTTTTCCCTACATCCCTTCCTCTAACATGTTGCACCATATTCTATATTTTCAAAAGGAGATGGGGCAGAAATAAAAAGGGAGTTAATTTTTGGCCTAGGGTGATGACATACAGTATATTGGACAATCAAAGTGGCGTTATTTTTTCCAGATTCTGATTTTTCACCTCCCTTTCTCCAAAAGAAGTCCTCTTTGGGGCTGAAAAAGAGCACGCGATGCTTTTTATGAGGTTCCTGATCTGAAATGAAGGTTATAAAACCAGAGGCTCTAAAAAAAAGAGAAAAAAATCCTCAAGTGAGCACCCTTCCTCCAAGACTGTCAAAATCAATATATGCTATAGATAGAGCTTCATTTGAATGTATACTATTTTTGAACATTTGTAGTGGTTGAGAGAGACATGTATGCATAAAATATTAAAATGTGGGCTCTGTAGAAATTAGGAAGGAAAGAATGCATCATCCAAGTGGTAAAAATTAAACAGTGTCTTGACACCTGAAATCTGATGCTCATGAAAACACCATTCTGAATGGGAAGCCAGCAGTATGGATTATCTCTGCTCTTTGACAGCCAACTTGACAGTAATGACTATAGAAACATCCCTGAACATCCTTGATCTCATCATTTCAGCCCTTTGATTTTTGAGATGACTGTACCTTGGAAATTAAATATTGCTGTCATCACTGCGCTGTCTAACAGGAGATCGAAAAGTGGTGTTCACTCCAAGAAACAAGTTTGAGTAATGCTGCTTTACCTTGGAAGGCAGATCTTGATGATGGAGCAAATCACGATCACAATGAGGAAATATCCTGACACATTGCAGCCATCCAACTCAATCAGAAAAAGAGAGAAAGAAAGAGGTTTGTACATTATTCATGTAACAAAAATGCTGGGATTTTCTTTTTCCCAGAAAACAAGTGATTGATCAGAGAGAGGGTTTACCAAATCTTTTAAATCAGGACCTTATTCTTTTTAATCTAATGCAATAACAAATTATTTACTGGAGATATTTATACATTATACGGTTTGATTTTTCAAGGGGAAGGAAGTCATGTGAAGATCTGCCATTTACTCATCATCTTAATTTTCAGTGGAAGCAGATATAGATTTGTTTCCACCACCCTCAGCCAGTGCTCTTCAGATGTGTTAGATATTCTGGCTGGGAATTAAAGAGATGGAAATCTAACCTTTTTTAGGCCATTCAGGTGGAAAAGGCTGTGTTAACAGTTCAATTACCACTTCATTACCAATATCAAGACTTTAAAATCTGCTAAATAATCTGGACAGATTGCAAGATGATTTAAAGCAGTGGAAGAATGAAAATAAGGAAACAATAAAAACAACAGAATACATGAACAGACTGGGTAGAAAAGACAATGAAAATAAATGTGTCCTTGTACGCTCTCTGTTTCTTTGCTCTTTTCTTTTTTGACATTATCCTCTCACTCGTTTTTTATATATTTCACTGCAAAGCTGGTTACTAGGGAAGGGACAAATTGTTCAAAGGGGCAAATGGTCTTATTTTTGAAATAAGACTGAAGGCTGTTTTTAATCCAAGAGCCATGAGCTGACAAACCCTCAGCTAGTCATTTTAACACAATCTCAGACCAGTACAAGAAATGTGTCCATCAGTAATCTGTAAACACCTATGAAATAGTTTGATTTAAGTAACCAGTAAATAAATATACCAGGTTGGTGTAGTGGTTAAGGCACCAGGTTAGAAACAAGGAGACCGTGAGTTCTAGTCCCACCTTAGGCACGAAGCCAGCTGGGTGACCCTGGGCCAGTCCCTCTCTCTCAGCCCTAGGAAGGAAGGAACTTCAAAGCACTTCTGAGAAACCTTGCCAAGAAAACTGCAGGGAATTGTCCATCCAAGCACTCACCAGGAGTCAAAACTGACTCAAAGAGACCAAAATAAAATAAAATAAAATAAAACGAATAAAATATTAAGACAAAATTAAAATACATCTATAAACAACCTGACTGGGACCCATGAGTGAAATCCAAAAGAAGTGATGTATGCCTAGGCTCTGAATGAGATCATATCTAAAATTACTTAAAATGTGATAGTTTTGCAGGACTGTCTCTCTCTCTGAAGGTATCTACCCACACCACTAGGTCAGATAGGGTGGGTATCTTCTAGGTTCCCTCCCTTAAATGTCATCTGATGGGACCTTGGAGGTGCACCTTCTCTGTAAGTGACCCAGACCTTTGGAATAACCTCCCACCAGATTCAGGGGCCCCTACTTAGCCTTCTGGAAGGTTGTGAAGACCTGGATCTTCCCCCAAGCATTGGGCTAGGATAGGGGTTGAGTCAGGACACTGTTTGGTCTGGTCCCTGGTAGGAACGGTGCCTTTGTTTTTATTCCTGTTTTTATTGGTTGTTGTGAGCCACAGAGAATCATCATATGAGATAGGTGGCCCAATAAATAAATAAATAAAATGTAAGACAAACCATGTAAATTTGAAGTTGAAGTGAGTCTAACCCTATGGTATTCCTTTCTGATGTTTTTTTCCCCTCCGGGTATTAAACGTTTCCCATTTGACTTTGATGCTGGCCGGTAGTAACTATTTCTAATGGTTTCTAGATGAAGCACATCTTCACCGATTGAATTAGAAGGAAGGGAAAAAATTGGCACAGTATTGTAGGAAAGTTTATAACAAAACAAACATTGTAACAATCTCTAACACACACACACACTGTGTGTGTGTGTGTGTGTGTGTGTGATATATATATCTCAATGCTTCTATGACACTTCAATCATACAACTCTAAGCAGTGCATACGTAGGCTCTCCTACTTCAGCTCTTTCTTTGTTTTTTTTCAAATTCCTTCAATTGGGACATAATCAATTCCTTGTCAGTTGTCTCTGTTGCTTAGTGTGATAAACACTGTCTAACAAGTTTGGGGGAAGATCCATTCTGAAACCATTTCTCCAATTAGACCTGCTAAATGTTCTTTGAATGAGTGAACTTGGTTTAGTTTTATAGCCAGAGATACATTGTTAAGCTAATGTTTTAAGTGGGGAAGAACTACAGTACCATTTACATTAATTTTTAGTATCTTCTTTACATCAAGTTGCTGACTAAGTAAATGAAATGGCAGTTGTTTTGTTGAGATTCAGTAAAACTTGATTACCCTCTAAGTATCCCATAATTTGGAGAGAAATTCACTCATTCACTTTGAACAAGCTGACTTACTTGAGAAGCTAAGAGTGGATGTAGGCAATCAGAGTTTTTGATTGTTATTTGAATTATTTTAATTGTTGCTGTAATCATGGAGTGGTGGGTCTTTGGAAATTATCCCTGTTATATCACTTGGCCCTCTGTGCAGGTTGGAACTAAGATACTGACTAGATTATGGTTTGTTTTTGTTTTCTGGGAGCCATAACACATTTCTTAGTGGTTGAAAGGTACCTAAATGCAGTTTTAAGAAAGAAAGGAAATATATCTTTTAATAAGTGTTGTTGAGCAAAAATACATATTGAAAATTATATTTTGAAGTAGAAAACAATAAAAGCTCTTATAGCACTTCAAGGACTAAAATTTATTATAGTATGAGTTACAAGAGACAAAATAGAATCTACTGGTTCAATGCAGCTCAGCTATTTTATATGGACTTTGTACTTTCTATTTCCCTGTTCAACACAAAAACCTTAGATCAGTAGAAGTCATAGAAGTTTTCCCCACTGGTTTGTTCATACATATTTCTGTTTCTGATGCCAGATTTGTGTTACTTTGTGTTTAAAAAATTACAAATTAATCTGAGCAGGGAATTGCTGATAAAACTCAAATGGGTCTTGGACAGGTTTACTGATTTCAGTAGAGGTTGCTTGTAAAATCCCAATGAATGAATGAGAAACACGAACGCTACTACATATTGAATGAGTTCAAACATTATGGTGAGCCATAATGTGTATGAGTCTTTTTTGTTTGTTATGTGAACTCAGCCATAGTTTTTAGATTTATATCTTTAGATTTATATCTATATCTTTAGATTTATATCAGGTTTTTAGATTTATATAATCTGCTTTCCCAGTCAATTGCCATACTGTATCACAAACCACTGAGAGCCAGTTCGGTGTAGTGGTTAAGGCACTAGGCTAGAAACCGGGAGACTGGGAGTTCTAGTCCCACCTAGGCACAAAGGCAGTTGGGTGACCCTGGGTCAGTCACTCTTCTCAGCCCTGGGAAGGAGGAGGCAATGGCAAACCACTTCTGGAAAACCTTGTGAAGAAAACTGTAGGGACTTGTCCAGGCAGTCGCCATGGGTCAAGACTGACTTGAAGGCAATGAGAGCCAGTTTGCTGTGATGGTTAATGGCACCAGGCTAGAAACCAGGAGACCAGGAGTTCTGGTCCTGCCTTAGGCACAAAGCCAGCTGGATGACCTTGGGCCATCACTCTGTCTCATCCCTAGGAAGGAGGCAATGGCAAACCACGTCTGAAAAACCTTGCCACGAAAACTGCAGAGACTTGTCCAGGCACTCTCTGAGAACTGGACATGATTAAACAGATTAAAAAACCTCCCAACCAGCCATGGCTTTGTGTCATATATGAATGTAGTTACTGACAAATTAAAAGATATCAGTAGATGTTGTGAAAGATTTGGATTATGGAGCCCATCATATGTTGTCCTGAATTAACTCTGTTTATTCACCAGCCAACTAAAGAATGTTGAAAAAAGAAACATACAAAAACAGCTGGCCATTTGCATGACTGTGACAACTACTCTCTTTTTGTGACTCTTTGATATGCAGATTCAGTTCCAAAGGGATTTATTGAATATCTGAATCAATTCTTAATTGGGTTGATAACTCCAATTAGATGATAAAATCGAACTGAATAGCATGAAATACTGTAAGTTCAACAGTTTGAAAGGGCATTGGTGTACTGCCTCTCAATATTTCCATGAGGGATTTGATTTGCAATAAACCAAATTGGCTTGCTTTTCTAAATCAGAGTGCTGAATTGAATTCAGCTTAAATCAGAGAGCTCCTTCAAATCTGCTGGAAGTCAATTCGTGGACCCTGTTGGTTACCTTTGTCCTGAAACAAATTCAATTTTGATCAACCTTAAGGGAAGTGGTGTGAGATATTCAGTATAGACTTGAATTTTATTCAGTCAGACAACTGACTCTGGTGATGGCAGGGGATTGGATTACATGGCTAAATATCTGTTTTACAACTCTGTAATTCTTTGATACCGCAGAGCTACGGAGGAAAAAATGGTGAAAGCATTAATGTGGAAGCGACAGTACCACTGTAATTGATAGCAGATCTTTTGCTTGGTTTTTATAGACACACCCTTTCCCCATTTCATGGAGGACATAATGTGGTTTTAAATCCCCCATACCTCATTCTAATGAGATTGCTTTTCTACCTCTTATCAGGTTGGGTCAGTAATTGAAGTGAACATTAAAATGTAATCAAGCATTTTTAAATGTAGCTAATGGACCTTGTTATGCAGAAACAAGGACAAAGCAACCAACTGGAATAGCTGATGTTGCTAACATCTCCCTTAACTCTGGGTGCTAACAGGAAAATATCTAGAAAAGAAACCAACTTAGCATATTACAGTAAATCCTTTTATTAACATTGGCGGGGAAAAAAAATCTCTACAGGAAACAAAGTGGATAAATAATCCAAACTAAATGCATTTGCAGTTTCTTCTCTTTTTTTTTAAAGTTTATTCCTAATCTTTCAGGAATAGTGTGAATTTACAGTGAGGCCCATAACATATAGCTGAGTAATCAGGTGAAATGGGTGGAAAAATAAATCAGTTTAAACCTCTTGTTCACCCAAACAGTTATCCCCAAGGAAACAGGTACATATGATTTACTTTACATTGCCCACCCCCAGGAAAATCCTGTAGGTGGGTAAAAGTATAAGCCATCACTGGAAGTGACAGTTCCTTGATCCTGTAGTCATCAAATGATGGATGGGCTTAAGTTAATGAATCTCTCACCAATTCAGATATCATATTTTTAAGTATCATGGGTTTTGTTCTGAGTAAATTTTACTTGACACCTGTAGCTTCAAGAGCAGCCCCACATAAAACATGCTGCAATAGCCCACCTTCTGAGTAACCCCGTACACAATTTATTTTTTGTTAAATTGTTTTACCATCCATTCCAATAGCTCTGGGGGGAAAAATCAAGAATACCTAATGTATTCAATTCTAAAGCCATTTGAAATTTCAAAACAATGTTGAAACTGAATACTAAAACTTTTAAAACTAAGTTTTAAGCCCCTCCAAAAATGGAATAAAGAGGGGGCTGGTTTCAACTTCAGTGGTGATTTTCCATACATCAGGTCCCACCATAAAAAAGCAACATTACTGTTGATGTTGATGATTCCTGGCAGGAATGTGTCCTATGGAGCATCTAAAGTTGCAGGGTGATCAAAACAGGAGTAAGCAGTCCTGAAGCTAATTTGGACCTAAGGAATGAAAGGCTTTATGTCCTAAAATGAGCATCTTAAATTGGGCCAGGAAAACACTTGAGAATCAATATAAGTCATTCAACATGGAGGTGTTATGGCATCTCCTAAAGGATCCTTGAGTTTAGCAGATATGTCACCAATCTCTGCTCTTTTCCTCCAGATAGGAAAGACATTGATTAATCAGCCAAAATGATACAACTCTCAACTTGCCAGTCATGTTATATCAGTTCTGGGTTGAGAAGGACCTCCAAATGGGCACCTATTTGTAAAAAGGGATTGCAGTTTTATCCTAAATAGGCAGAACACCTAAACCCTGGTATCCAGTCCCTGAAATCAGCAGCAAGTCTTGTCCACATTCAGCTCAATCTGAAAGAGATAAAAGCAGAATAACTTTCAAGCAGCATTCCAATTCCCACTGCATTCAAGCATTTAAAAGAGACCACATTTAACAGTTCCAAATGCCGCTGAGATCCAGAGTTTCGGGGTAGCAACAGAATTGTACACCCACCCATCCCAAATTCTCTCCTGCTCTAGATCACCCGTTAGGGCCACTAAAACTATCTCTGTGCCACATCTGAGATTATATTAATACACATACACTTGTATGAAGCTGCCCAGACTGTTCTGAGGTTGGGTGGCCTTCACATTTGACAATAAATAAATAAATAAATCTAGACTGAAAAGGATCCAGATAATCAGCTGCCTCCAAGCATATCCAGAGCTGTAGTGCCACCAGCTTTTTCATCAGCTTGGCTAAATATTGGACAGATTGGTCCAAAGATGGCTTTTTCAACAATGGCCTTGCCGCTGTTGCCGATTATATTTCAGGAAACCTAATTGTGCTGTTATCACATAATGCTAGTTAGTAAAGAGAGAGGAAACACTGGAGCCTAAGTGGAATTCTTTGCAAACAGATGTTGCATTAGATAGCTCTTTAGTCAAATGTAACAGAACTCTTCTTTTGTTTGAAAATGATATATATTATGTTTCATTAAAAAAAAAAAAGTAGTTCACAACAGGATCATTAAAAAACATACAACAAAATGCAATGCAATTCATCAGTAAGAAGTTAAAGCCATGAGGCATTACAATTGCAGTTATTGAAAAATGAAATACCCAAGCAAACAAATAAGATATCAGTGGAAAGGCTGTGCTTAATCTCAGTAGGGAGATGATTCCATGAGTTGTCAAGTGAACATCGAGGAACCATTGAAACAAAGTCTAGAAAGGCTTGTATGGAACTGAGTGATTTTTAATAGAGGGGAATGCAGTCTTTTCGATACCATAACTGTTTGGGAGCTAAAACGACACTAACAGTTGAGGATAGGAGTAGACAATCCAATGTACAACTCCAAGCATCCTTCATCATTGGCCAAGTTTTCTGGAACTACTTGGCACTGCAGTTTAGGAACACTTGAAATGCCCCAGATGGCCTAACCTAGATCAAAAGGTACTTGAGGCCTTGAAGTCACTTTCAGTGACCTGTTTTGGGTTGCTGATGGGAGAGCTGGTTTTGAATGCCAAGTTCCTTGTGGTTCGATTAGGCAGCTATGGATTAGGTTGGACATTAAGCCCTAAGTAAATAATACACAATTGATAACTAAAATAACTGCACTTTTAAAAAAAATTATAGACAAGAATTCAGGTAAAACAAAAATAGAAGTTGTAGAAGTCTACACTTACATCTGTAGAATGTATTGTTGTCAATATCTAGCCCATAGACCTGACACTAATGCACTGCACCTTTATTGCCAAAAAACAAATTTTTGCAATTTTAGGTAAGAGCTTGAAAAAAACAGCTTGAAACCTCTGAATATCACAGATCTTCCTTTTAATGCTGAAAACACAACATCTGTGTTCTGCAAGGGTAAATTGAGCAAGATAGTTTCTATGTTCACACAGAAGATTTTTTCACAATGGAAACTGTTTCCAGTCATCTTTAAATAAATGATCCCTTTAGTCTTGAGCATGCTCGTCTTCTCTCTTCAACATCTGTGAAAAAAATTAAAGGCCCTTTGGAATTATCTCTTTTTTACACTGGCAACAAATAGGATAATCAGGATACTGAACATGTACTGTTTGTCAATTTTAAAATCTTTCCATCACAGGTTGCAATGTGGGGATACACACCACCCATGCATTCATGCACACACAGACTGACAAGGTCTTTCTTTAAGCAACAGCCTTTTACAAATCAATCAATCAACACCCAAGTGGACTTCTGCTATTAGCCCTGGATATTTTAGTCCTTTAGATTGGAAGCATAATTTCTGCAGATTCTTGCAATATTTGCCATAGCAACTGATGGCTATTTTTTACTCCTGCTAATTGTTACTACAGATCCTGCTTACTTCTTTCTACTCACCCCTCTCTGTTCTTTCATCTTTATTGTTATTTACTTTATTTTGGGGGGGACCCTTTTGGAAGGGTAGCATACAACTGAACGATGACAGTAGGAAAAGTCAAAAGGGAGAAGGAGAAGATCTTTATCTCAATAATTACATTGGTCCCGCAGAATGCAAGATTATAGTGAAGAAGAGAGAGATACTGCCATCATAAAATTAGACATTAAAATATCAGAAATAAGCTGATAAATGTGTCCTTTATCAGGTTTTGACGTTTAAAGTGAGGAAAATGCACGGACATTTCCTATTTTTTGTACTCTCCAAGGAACTGGTATTGGCTGTTCAAATAATACATCTAATAAACTCATTCTGTGTCTATATGATACAAAAGGCAGACAGATTCAGGGTTTTATCAATACAAGCCCAGGGAGACTGAAGCCCAAATAACTTTCACAAAGTATCAAAAGTCACAGTAAGTAGCTAATATTTTGTGCAATGCTATACTGTCACACTTGTGGTATGATCAAAACAATCTTTAATTATAGGAGATGGACAGTTCACACTTTTAGGGTTTACATGTCTCTGAATGTGGGAGGAAAGACATTGCTTAGTCCTGTTGCATCTGACTAAATTCTTACAGAACATAGTATCCGTTTTATCACAGAACCCAACCACCCATGACACTCTGCACAACAAAATGTGCTTCTAGCCTCTTGAATATAGAAAGAAAAGCTGAGATTGGGTAAATAATCTTCTGGATCAACACATATTGAATTGCGAGGCTTTTTTTAAAGAAATAAACTGGCAAGCTCATTCAAGTTAATTTTGCTTAATTACTCCCTTCCTCTGCTCAGCTAGATGACAACACATAGCAACTTTAGTTCATCTCCAAATGCTAAGCAGGTCAGAGCTGATTTGTACTTGGATGGGAAACTATCTGATAATAACAAAGCCACCAGCTAGAGTGGAAAATTAAAAAAATATATATATTGCAGGAGAAGGCAATGGAATATGGTTTTCAAGAGGTACATGGACCTGCCCATGAAGTTACCAGGAGCCAAGCTCAACTCAAATAAGACTTTCTTAGAGCAAGAATAATTTCACCATGCCAAAGTGATGTGTTTCTCACAATTCCTGACCTCTTACTAGCTGAGTCTAACAATGAGAATGACCCTATCCAAGGGACATCTCCCTACTCTCAAGCTTGAAAACGAAAAATCTATCTGGGTCAGTGACCCACAATAAAGTTTGATGCAGCTTGAATCTATCTAACCATACCATCACCATTGGCACTTAGGCCAAAAAGAACAGTCCCTTTAAGAATCAAAGCTTCCAGATGGATGGAATTGCATGCCAGCTGCTCTGCTTCAGAGCTCAGCTGGGTATGAATTCATGAGGAAGTTGTTTCATTCTGAAATCTTTTTGCTTGCTTCCCTAAGCTTTTGACCTTACCTTCAGGACTGCTTCTTGCTTGTCAACCTTGGGCTACCAACTGTCATAAGAGCTCAAGTTACATATTACACACTATTTTCTAACCTAGATTTTCACCTTCTGCTTTTGAGGCCATGCAATATGGAACTGCTGGTGGTGTGAAATTAGGTGGAGTTGCTCAGCCAATCAGAGGGAGAGTAGATTAGACTTTAAAAGGAGGCTCCACCTCAGCCTCTTTCAATTAGATGTGGCAATTTAGCCACCCAGGGTCAGCGTAGGTTTGGCTAATGGCATTTCCTTCTTTTAACTTTTAGAGTTTGTATTTCTTCACCTTGCCTGAGCTTGCTGTCTTTGAGTTGTGTCGGATCTGAATCTGGCTCATTATGCGGCTGCTTTTGTTTGCAAGAGTGAGGACAAGACTGGAGGTGAACTAAATGGAAAACAGATTGAGATTCATGAAGAATGAAAAAGCAGACACTATCCTAACTTTTTGCTAATTGGGTTGAGAGGGTGAGATGAAGGTATCTTAATCTTTAACTTTTACTCAATTAACGGTCTTCCAAATGAATGGACTAAAGAACTGGGGTCACTTTGACTCTTCCTTTTTTAAAGAAAAGATAACAAATCAGCCATTCTTGACCTGTGTTGGATACAGAGTGGAGTTCCTTATCAGGAAACAGACCTTTTCTCCACTACTCTTTCATGCTCTCTGCATTTTGAGTTGTGCTGATGTTTATTCAGGGCAGATTCTTATGCTACAATTAGATGTAGCCCTAATAATCAAAACAGTGAGCTATTTCAGAGCAATCATGGAATAGCAAGACTCTCCAGCAGCACAAAATGCTCAGCTGCATCACTCACTAATCTACTGAGGTGTTTTATAGCTTCATTTCTTGTTTTATTAATATTTAGGAATGCCTACAATCTTACTCAATGTAGCAAAACTGCAGTAGGGATGGCCTGGCAGCGTACTCATATAAAGAAATTGGTCGTTTCTGTTCTAAAGATGGTTTGACTATTTTTGTATGACCACAGCATATATCGCTAGTATATTTTATGTCTGCCACCTCTCATTTTAGCAGTATAGAAAGAGTGATTGTTCTGTCTTCACATAGGGCTCCTTGGTTGCCCATTTACAAAACTAGTGAGATCTACATCCCTGGGTGGCATTTCATTTTTCAGGCTGGCCCAGTTTTGTCTGAGCTGGGATTTTCATAATGAGAACATCCAGTTGCAGGGGCTGAGTTCTTGTGTTTTTCACCATTCAGGGGAACAGACCAGGTAGAACTAGCTGTGTCTATCAAGCTTTGAAGAATCAATTCCAGCTGGTCTATTTTATTCCCCTCCCACACAAAATATTTGTATTAGTGTGACTAACAAAACAAAAATAGTCCAATTTTAAGGAAAACATTTTGTCTCCCACATTCAGCTGCTCTAATGTGAAATTAAATTAAAGCTGAAATGTTTTGCTTTAAAATGTTGACAAATACATGGTTTAAGTAATTAACTGCATCATACTGGGATCTGGAACCAACTCATCTGAAGTGCTGTTTGATGCATAGAAAAGCAAATCATTGATTATCCACAGTGAAAGCAGCATGCTTGAAATACCAGTTACTTAGGAGTAAAAGTAAAAGATTGCTTCCTGATACATCTGGTTGGCTGTTCTGTGACACTAAAAATTAGACAGGCATTTGTTATCCAGCAGGGTGCCGCTTATGTTTTTAAACCTACCTATCTAAGTAACAATAGAAGTGTGATAGATTTTAGTAAAGAACAGTATTGACTGCAAGGCAACAGGCCATACACAAAAGTGAAGGATGGTTCACATTTTTGGAATTAATAACAAGGTGCTATTAATATATTTCTTTTGCCTGCTCTAGTCTATTTTTTTTCTCCCAAAGTAGATTTCATTGAAAAGTACAGCTTACACCATTTTCATATCATTGACAGTTTGATCTTTGATCCTGAGTAACCAATTCATATGGGCAGATGGTTCCATCTATACCTGTGTCATACATCTTTAACTAGCAGAGTCATCTACAGTCTACCTTGCATCATCTATGTCTTACATTATGTTCCAATGAGTAATTTTAACTCCCTTTGCATGGATTTAATTTCCTAGCAGTTCTCATTCAGACCATCTGTTAAGGCTGGCCTTAGGTATAATTGGATGCCCTTAATGTGCTAAGTTTTGCTTTGTTTCAAAGTAGTTTGCAAAGGTGGTGTTTACTTAACAGACCTTGTGTTAGACCGATGAGCTCCAGTGAAGTTGCTGATGAAAAATACAGGAAATATTTGAGGTGACATTTCTGGATAAGGCATTTGAGCTTTCCCCCCACATTTGGCAAGAGTTACTGTACGTATAAAGTACTTATGTGTAAAGTATTGTAGGGTTCCTAAAAAAAGACAATATGAACTGAAAATAAAAGTAAATAGGATGAAAACATTTAGCTTTGGAATGACAAACTTTGATAACTATAAAATCAAATGTTGCTTTGAGGGGAGAGAGGAGAAATCAAGGGTACTGCACAAATATAGCCATACAGCTAAGAAAATTTTCATTCTTCCTTTTGAGTCTGATATTCAGAACTATCATAAAGATGTAAAATATATGAATTGGAAGACTATTGGTATATCGCTATAGAGTGATTAAGGCCTAACTATCTTCTAAGAATTATGCTAAAACTCAGTAAAGAGTAATAAATTTATGGGATTAATCCAAAGGTCTCAATAGCATGCAAGAGTTTGAACTGTCCAGAAGTCTTCATCAGTTTTCACAAGAAAAATGGAGGAGTCGCTAAGGGCAAAATCATGAAATTGCATTTAGTCACAATCTCGATTATTAACTCTAGCTTTATACAATACATATATGATTAATGGAACCTGCTAATGACACAGATGACAATAGCTACAAGCTTGCTCCTCCTCCCACTCCCATTTTAAATGGTTTTACCTCTCTCTCATCCAAGACACCCTGATGGCTTGATAGTCTCCATTAGTTTGCTGAAATTCAGCAACAGTGGAAGGAAATGGTTGCTGAGCATTTCCTAAAGGTAGCTGGTTGACCATTGAGGGTTTTCATGACTACTTGGACTTTTGACCAAAGAATTGGAGGATGAGATTTCAGAAACGTCAGCTTTTCCTTTTCTTTCTTTCTTGGATCTCCCAGTCAGAAAGCACACCCTTGTTATAGAATTTTTGGCAGCCACTCCTACTGATTGCTATTCATTAGCAATGTCTTATCCAGAAATGTCACCTCAAATATTTCCTGTATTTTTCATCAGCAACTTCACTGGAGCTCATCGGTCTAACACAAGGTCTGTTAAGTAAACACCACCTTTGCAAACTACTTTGAAACAATGCAAAACTTAGCACATTAAGGGCATCCAATTATACCTTAGCTGGAGAACTCAGTGTCTGGATAGATATAAGCACCATGCCTATTTGTCTGGCTTCGAGTATTATCAATAATACACTGAACACAATAACTTATACCTAATAAGTTTATGTGGATGGTGCTGTTAAGGAATAATAGGGAAATAGTAACTTCCCTCATTGCAGATTATAACAGATAACAGCCACGCAGGGAGGATACCCATGCAGAACAATTCCACCCAGGGTTTCCAGATCAGAAGAGATGAATCTTTTCTGAGATGTGAACCTACATAAGTCTTGTTCTCCTGGGTTACAAAATCCAGGAACCCACATTCCTGTAAGATCTAAAGAAACAGACTTAAAAAATAGCAGACATGCTAGTTGAATGGCAAAAGAAGTCCTCTGCCTTCCCTTTGTCTGCTGTTACTTTTATCTACCATGTCGAATTTCTCTAGGAAGCAGGGCAAGAGTCTTCTTCGAATGCCAACCAGATGGGCTTTTAGTCTTTTTCAGTGTCAATAGATAAGCACAAAAAATGCTGATGTGAGATAGAAGTGAAATTGCTTGGAACCCAGATGGTTAGGATTCAGTATTTCTTCCGCCTTCTTTTCCTTTTCTAAGAGTACTTTTTAAGTTATGTAAAAGGGATTTTTGAGGGGAGCTGATGCTCTGCCGAAGTGTCTGTTCATTTCTCAACTCTTTAAGAACTGTGTTTCTGCCCTATTATTCATTTTTCTCCATGGGGGTCTCACAGCAGGCTTCTGTAGCAACATGTGTCTATTTTCTCTCTCTCTGTATATGTATATACATATGTATAAGGGTGTGGGGGTGTATATATATACACACACACACATGGGATGGAAATCAGGAGCACTTAATTCTCTCGCATATATAATTTCAAGTATGCAATGCTTATATATTTGTTCATAAAAACCAAGAAGGGTGAACACCACCTCCTCCTCGATAGCTTTGAGATAATTCAGAATCTTTCGACAAAAGTGTCAGAAGCCAGCAAGCTTTTGTATGAGGATTTCCCATTATTTTACATTTACTTCTTGAAAGGAAAGAGAAAAGAAAATATAGGGTTTTTGCAGGAACTTTCTAACAAAGATACCAACCTGAAAGAAATTGCATTTCAGGAATGGCTGTCAGTTCTAAACAGTGTTGAAACAGTTATGAGATGAAAATGAGAGATCAGGCACTTAAATGTATCTGGGAAGATGCATTTAAAACACCAAATCTCACCTAGGTTTATAGGAGTCAATAGAGCAATTGCTTTGAGCCTTACACATGTAAAGGACCCTTTGAAAGGACAGTTTATTATTTGGAATAATCAAATCCCATTGACTGGAACATTAACTTCAATATAAAGAAAAAATAAAAAAAAAATTGATGTCAGACTGCCCTCCTTACAATCTGGACTGGAAACAGTCCAAGGAAAAGACTCTAAGAGCTATGATTATTAGTATTTATTAAAAGGGAGGTTAAGATTTACATCACAAGAATTACAATTGAATTTCAGATGAGACACTTATATAAAGACAATCTATACCAATCCTTTGTCCATTGCCACCCACTTGGTTTGTTATAGAGGAGAAAAACTTTTGTAAAGTTACTGCATCTCTTCATTATTTTGGTAACAACTATGGATCCTCTCAGTATAATAAATAATTCTTACAATTGATTTAAGGTACAGTAAAAAAAAAAAAAAAAAAAGGAAGAATTATCACCAACTCTGATGGTAACAAATTCCATAGTTTAACTATTCTGGAAACCAAAACCAGAGGTCATCTCAATTAGAGGAGGAAAGATTGAGGAAAAATGGCCTGGGGGAAACAGTTGAATCTTGGAAATAGGATCAAGAAATTATGAATCAACCAAGCCTTCAGTTCTTCCAGCTGTCTCCTGTAAAAGTTATTCATATTCACATTTCGGGTGAAATCAGTGAAATTGAGTGTGAAATTGGTGAAATTATTATTTGAATGAGCATGTCCCACTCTCTGTGCAAGACGAGATGTATTCTTTCTTGTATTCTACTAGTATCTAGTTTCTTGGGGAAATCTTGGACAGACAGGGCTAGGTAAATTCATTTCTTGTTCTGTCATTTATGCCTACAGCAGATGATGGTACCTACTCTACCTTGGCTGATCTCAGAAAGATAAACCAGGTCAACCTGCTTAGTGCTTGGAAAGAAGTCCATTAGAAAAGTTCAAGTCTGTAGGCTAGCATGGCAAATTGAAAAATGATCTGAGAAGAGGGAAATGGCAAAACAGTTCTAAGGTGGGACTAGAACCCACCATCTCCTGGTTTCTAGCCTGCTGCCTTAACCACTACACCAAACTGGCTCTCTAGTTAACCTTTAGGAAGGCTATAAAAGCTGCTCCATGGGGCCCTTGGTGTGAAGATTCCCCACAAACCAGACTGTAGTGCTGGGATTTTAACCATCTTTTTAACTCATAACAATACTAAGATAAAAACTCAATTAATATCCCAGGACTGGTATCTGTAAGCTGCCTCGAGTCTTGCAAGTACATGACATCAGAATGACTGTATAGATAAAAAGATAATTGAAACATTGCACAGTTCTTACAGATGAACTAGATTTAGATTAGTGAATTAGCATAAAGACAGAGACCTGTAACTGTTGGTCTTTACTGATTAGGAGCTATTTGATTGTTTATGAAACAATGTGGTTATGATAAGAGACTCTTGTTTTCCTTGATATTCTTCCATTAAGATTTCAGCACGAAAGCCACACCTGGAATAGTTCATTGTGGATCCTGTTTCAAGCTTTTCAGTTGTTGCTTCTGTGGGCACACCAGAATGAGACTTGTGACTTGCTTAGGCCCAATGGGAAGGTTTACAAGGAAGCAGAACTAAAGTGGGACATAAAGGCAGCCCAAAGTCCCCTAAGTGGCTTTTACGTAAACCACAAAATATCTAGCCATTTTCAACAATATTTCTGTTTTATCCTAGGGCAGGGCCTCTTTCTTTCAAAAAAAATTCTCTCTTTAAAACAATTCTATTTTAACTGATACCCAAGGGGAACATAACAAAGAACATATGTTAGAAGAAAAATATCTACACAAATGCCTGCAATAGCAGAAGTTTGTTATAAATGCATATAATACTACAAATGATGTGCAAACGTTTATTTGCATAAAAGTACATGCTTTTGAAAAGAGTTCACAGACCTTTACAAAAATGAAACAGAAACAACTTAGGGTTGAAAACACAAGTGAATCTGACGTAAACCAAATTCAGTAGAGTAACTGATTCTTTTTTAGTTTTTATTTTATGTTGAATGGTCTTCACAAACATTATCAAGTAACTGAATAACATACATCTGTAATGCATAGAGAAATAGCCACTAAAAAGTCAATAGAGAAACAGATAATAAACATCTACATATTTACCATATAAGTACTGCTATAGTAAGTTCTGTTGTAATTAAGATAATCCACCCAAGTTTGATAGAATTGTGATTTCTGCCTCTCTAGTTCACTAAACTATAAGGAGGAGGAGGAGGAGGTCCAGGACAATCAGACTTGCAAGATTCTGTTGCTATTATAGCCAACCTCAGTAAAAGTAGTTTTAGCCTTCCTGTGGAGTTGATTTCCTAGCCTGGACTCCCCACTGAGGCTGACAAATATAATACCTAAAGGTAGTATTCAGGAATGAATGGCCAACTTATTGCTCAGTCCCGTCAGGGGGTCCCTTTCAATCCTATTTTCCTGTTGTGGTCCCCTTTTCCCAAGTGGAATGGTGGTGGATTAAGAAATGCAGATGGAAGACACTGAGTTGCAAACCCAATGAGAAAAGTAAGATAGGGAGTTTCAGCCAATATTAGTGCTGGGTTTTTTTTGGTTTTTGTTATTTGCATCCAACTCCAACTTAAGGGAAATAGGAGGAAAGCCAATGAAGTTCTGAAAATATTGAAGTCTAATAAACTAAATACAAAAATATTTTAGCAATGCAAGTACACTCTTCCAACCTAGGTAACTGGATGCCCATCTCTTTTGTCAATGAAATGGATATTTTATGCACAGGAGAAATAGCCTTCAAAGATCTGAATATATTGCTTTCAAAAAATGGCTGCCATGTGAGAGTTCAGAGTACAATTTGAACCTACTTTTTTTTTTTTTATGCTTCCCTTGTCACTTGATGTCCCTCTTGTTCAAAACCTAAATGTTCCTGGCAGTCTTTTTTTCTTATCAAAAGCCATAAGAGCATCATTTGATGTTCTATTATTTTGGAAAGGCATTAGTTAAGCCTGTTTGCCTAACAACATAAAAGAATCTATTGTATTCTTTCCTCAAACTATCATTTATCTTAGAATGGAAAGAGCCAACATGACCTATTTTTCCTTCTTAAAAGAATGAAAGAAAAATCTTTGAGAAATTGGATCTAGTATAACAAGAAATGCCCTTTTTATGTATTCTTCACTTTGGGATATGTATTTCATAAGAAAGTTCTACGCTTATCTACAAGCACTGAAAGCAAGAGGGGGAGATAGAAGAATCAGATTTCATTAAAAAGTAATGAGAGGATTCAAGGATTTGTTTCACTTAGACATTTGTTACACCCTCAACCACCCCCCGCCAGCATTCAAATAGCTGGATGGAATTTTGCTTGAGTGAGGATTGCTGTTTCTTCCACCATTAGCTGATTAAAGTGGAAATGGCTGATGCAGGGACTGTGAACCATATTAAGCTGACAATGCAATGTCCTCCCTTTATTTTGATATGTGGCTCTCCAGATGTTTCTGAAATTTACCTCTCAAGAGCTCTATTCAGCAGGAAACATTGATGAAGGGATCAACAATAATAGAAGCATGCTGCCTCACTGGCCATACCCTCTTATAGCAAGAGTGGGCAGTCCATGGCCACGTGTGCTCTCATATTGATTTTAGTGGCCAGGGACTACTCCAGGATTTGACCACTGAAATGTATTTATTCCCAAGGGTGTACCATAATTATCCTATTCTGGACAGCTGTTGCTTCTGAGTGGTCTTCAAGGGCAGCCCCGTGTAGAACACATTGCACCAATCCAAATTTGTCAGGGAAATGAATTTTGATGCTAAAACAGAGTCAGAACTGGCTCACTCACTCACAGGTGTGAGCATTAAAAGGTTAGGCATAGCTAACCCAAACTGATTGGCTATAAGTAGTATCAAAGAGAGCCTAGCAAGCTTTTGCTCTCTCTCTCTGTCTGCTATGACTACATTGCTGTTGAATTGTATCTGCTATTGAATTCTTTGCCTGATGTAAGTCAGTCTACTGTTATTTGTAAATAGACTACATATGGAGACAAACTACAGACCGTCTGTGTTTGTTTCTCCTAATACCGATCACTAGTTTAGCAAACTGCTTTGACCTCCTCAACAAAATTGGAGGTCACCAAAGCATGTACGACCTTGAGCAGGGCCTCCCGATCAAGGAATGGGCAAAAATGCCACATAAATGGATTTGTGCATTCTTCTTTCTAGCTTCAGCTCCCATCTGTTCCTCAAGCAGGAGCTATGAGTCCAGGAGGAATCCCAGATGGCACACCCGTTCTGTCTGGGACAGTGCAGCCCTTTCCAGAACTAAGCTGAAAAATCTCCAGGATTTGGTGGCCTCACAACCCACATCCACTCAGTCCTGTGTGGGTTGAGCCTGACCCTGTTCTTCCCCAACCTCCAGACATGAGACAGAATCTTGATGGCCACTTGGGTGGCCAGGGGCTGAGCTGTATAGCTGTATAGCTGGTATCATCAATGTACTCATGAAACCTAACTCCATGTCATGGAATGACCTCCCCAGTGGTTTCCTATAGATGCTAGGACAGCATTGAACTCTGTGGCACCCCACAAAGCCAGGGCAGGGGACTAGGTATCCTACCCCCAAACACCAACTGGAACCAGCCCTGATGGAACAAGGAATTTCACTGCAACATTATTGTTCCTACTCCTACACCCCTAAGATGGTCCGGAAAGATCCCATTATCAATGGTATCAAAGGCAGGCAAGATATCAAGAAGGGCCGGGATGGCTGCACCAGCCCTATCCCAGCCCTGCATAGGTCATCACCAAGTACAACCAGTGCCATCTCTTAAATGCTCCCCTAAAGAGAATGGTTGGAAATTGGGTAACAATGATTTCCTGAGGATGAGGTAGACCAGCACCTACTTTAAGGCAGGCAGAACCATCTCCTCACTCGGTGAGGAGTTCACCACCACCTGGTCCCAACCACATGCCATTTTCCTGGGGTCCTTAACTAACTCCATGCAGTTTTCTTGGCAGCATCTTTGGGAATGTTTTGCCATTGGCTGAGAGAGAGGGACTGGCCTGTCACCCAGCTGGCTTTAGGCCTAAGGCAGAACTAGAACTCACAGTCTCCTGGTTTCCAGCCTAATGCCCTTAAGCACTACCTCAAACTGGCTCTGGATTCTCTCCTTAATTTCTAGACAGTTTAGTTTATTGCTATTATTATTAGTTCGCCTGACAATGATGTTTGTCTTACTTTACACAATACCTAGAGTTGCTATGTGTTTGTTTAATTCATCGCACATCTCTCTATTATTCTGCAGCCTTCCCAGCTGCCCTTATTTCCTGATTGAAAAGGCCCCATGGGAGAAATTTCTTCTTAATGTCTTCTTTCCTATTCTGTAATTAAAGTGTGGGAAGGTAGGAAATTTTTAGACTGTGGAAGAATGATTATACAACCAAAGATTCACACATCTCTTGGTCACCTTGTATCCAAGGGAAGCACAGGAATGATCAACCCTCCTGAAAAAAGCATTTCCTTTCCTCTCAAGTTGAATAAGAAGAAGCAAGGAGAACTTTTTAGCATACTTTAGGTGGAATCAGCATGCTTGTGCCCACTGTTTCTTGTGCAAGAAAAAAAGCAGGATTTCCATTTTCTCCTTTCCTAGAAACTTTTCTAGTTAAATTCAGATTTAGGAAGCACAGAATATGGGGCAGAAGGACATAATAAATAAAGGGATGTAATAGGGAAGTAGAGGAGATCCACTTATTCTGAATAAGAGATCAATATCTCTTTAATTGTCAGCGTAATTTCCATAGCACTAGGCTCTTTTCCTTGAAAAGAGACATATATCTGTCCTGTTCTCCATTCCCAAACCAACTTCATTCATAAGTTGACCCACTTAAATGGCTGGAAAATATTAGGATTTTCTTAACACAGAGAAGAGAAGGATAAAAGCAAAAAATTTGCTATTTCATGTCCCCAATGTAAAGAGAGTAAAAAGGCAATATGGTCTTATTCTATGACACAGAAAAGTGTTTTACAATTTACTTGACTGTTTTACAGGATCTATCCTGTTTGGCAATGGCCACTTTTGTCTAGGCAGACAACAAGGGGAAGGAAAACTACTTCCATGTAATCTCTTTCTCAGAAAAAGAAAGTCCCCATTATCTTATGGAAGATCCGCTGGCTAAAGATAAAATCCTTTGTCAAAGGATAATCTTTTAAAATTATGTTGATGATGATGTTGTAGCATCTCTTTAAGCAAGTAAATCCAATTTTGATTAACTGCAAAACAGATCCTTGAGCAACCTGGGGGAGTTGCTTTATGTCTGTGTTTTTTGCAAAGTTACCACTAGGTAAGAATATTTTTTATTTAATGAAACATTACAAAGCCCTGCTGTTGGGTAGAGATTTTCACTTGGAAATGCTGCCTTAAGCTAATAAATAAATCAGGGCTTTGGTGTTTAAGTCTTTTTTAAGCTGCCTTTAAAAAAAAAAAAAATCCAGTCATATCACATCTGTGCAGCTTTCATTTTTAACTTAGGATGGTACGGTTTAATCAATCGGTTGATTATCCAATGAGATTAAATAATAATTAAAACACACATGCATTAAAATAGTCCTTATCCATTGAGTGTTGTACTTAAAAAAAACTCTTAATACAAGTAATTTTTGAAATTGCACATGACGAGAACTTGCCAAGGAGGGACTTTCAGTATCTGAGAACAAAGTGATGCTTCTTCCAAATTTGAAAACAAAGACATGCCTTTTATAAGAGTACTTTTTCTCAGATGCAAATGTAGTACAATGCAATCAGTTAATTGAGTAAACTATTAAAGCCGAATCTGGAAAATGAATTTGCAGTCCTATGGTAGTTATTTTGGAGTAAATCATGCTAAATTCAAACTTTCTGTGTGATGTCTTTATTCAAAAGACATACAGGTTTCTGATAAGGCAGGGTATTAAAATGTCTTCCCTTGGGATATGTAGATCACTATCCATTCCATTTTACTGTCTGCATTAGTCACACAATATTTTACTCAATCTGTTTTTAAGGGAGCTGTTAAGAAGAAAATCCACAGTTATTTGTTGGCTGTGCTCCCTTGTATACACAACGTTTGTTCATGATGCTCCCAAAGATATACGAGTTCGAAGATCAATTTCCTGGAATGTTATTAACCTTCCCTCTCCCCAGTCTGCTTGCTAAGAAAGCATTGTTCCTTATGCAACTATTTCCGATTGATGCTTCTTTAAAAAAAAAAAAAACATGATCATGCATTATCTTGTACACACCTTCCAGAAATACGTGTACTTTCTGTGTATAATCTGCACAAACAATGGATGCTTTTAGTATGGATTTTTGATTGGAGGAAGGAGGGCCGTAGCAAAATCTGTTTTGTTCAATACTCTCATGATGGAATCCATCTGGATAGATGTTGCGAATGTTTACCATAGAAATTCATGGGATAGCTATCCATCCACCCATATCCCCCCCCGTCACATACATACAAGCACATATACATATACATTTGCAATATCTACCCAGATTGACTCCACCATGGCATATGTGTGTGTGTGTGTGTATGTGTGTGTCTATTTTAAGCATTCTTGTGCTCCAGGGTGGGATAAAAATTTGTTTCAGAGGATATATTCAAAGGTGTGAAGGAGAATTTTAAGGGTGAAGCTAAAAGCCCCAAATGCAAATACACTTTTCCAGGAAAACTAAAACTGTCAGCTCAGGCATAAAACATTTAGAAGGCCAAGGAATGCTAATAAGCTGAGAAAAAATACTGGGAGGCAAACAGAGTTCTGGGAAGCCAAAAGAAAGTAACTCCTTAAATAGAAACAATGTTCATGGAATACTGCCCCTTTGTTCTTTCAACTTATTGACTTTGTAGTCCTGACCCATTACTTCATAGCTACACCCCAGTGGCCTCACCGACCTCACTAGGTAATGGTCCAATCAAATACCTTGCTGCTATATCCAATCATATATGCATATTCTAATTAGCATAAGTCTATAAAGAGGGTGTGTAAAGTTCTCCCCCCTTTTAAGTCTGTCTTTGCTTCCAGGAGTGTCAATAAACCAGTTAATGTTTCAGTACAATGTCTCCTGGTCTTAGGTTTAAACAAATCCTTTTTTGGGAGGAGGGGACTCTTCTGTTTGACTGAAACTCTGAACTGAACTAACTTTTCTTGTTGAATTGGAATGCCAGACCAACCCATCTAATCAAACAGGATTTCTCTGAATGTATTATTTTGGTAATTCAGACATTTCTATCCATGTGCAGACATGGCTTTCGATTGCTTTCAACCCAGTGGGATGTTGGAAATAAATTATGTAAAGGAGTCAGAACTCTGATTGTCCATCACCACCATAATTCTCGGGAAACGTTATGGGGCCGAATTTTGGTAGGATGGAAACAAACAGAAAGAGAGAGAGAGAGAGAGAGAGAGAGAGAGAGAAAGTTTGAAAATGGTCATGGGGGCTGCAAGAAAAAAAAAATCCTACCTCCTGGTCATGTGACCGGGAATGATGCATATATAGTCCACTCTGTCTTCCCAGTGTGAACGTACACACAAATAAACCCAGATAGAATTTGAGGGGAGAGTAGAATCCCTTGTTATGTCACTAAACAGAAAAAAATACAGATGTTTCCTACAACAACTGCTGCTAAAGATGTTGGCAGGAATTCCAGAAGTCAGGCTTTGCATGCTTCCTCTATCTTGTTCTAAAAGGACTCATTGTAATTTGAATGTCTGAACTGAATCAGACTGATTTTCCAGATAACTGTTGATTTGAATCAGATTTTGCCCAGTTTGTACAGCCTAACTGTGTACCAAAACCTCACCAAAATAAATATAAGAATCAAAGAACCGTGGGAGTTAATGAGCTAAGGGATGCATGTGGAAAGTCAGGGTCTTTAGCACTGGTTCTAGAAAGCTTTTGTATTTATGCCAGGAGGGGGAAGAATTGAAGGTGAAAAGGTACAGAGGTACTATGTTCTTCAGAGAAATAATGAAATGCTAGGTTATTTTTTTTTAAAAAGTTTCATCTCCACTTGGTACAGGAACAATGATTCAAGTGCTAAGCAGAAGAGCACTTAAATAAAGGACATATTATTTATTCACAGGATGAGGTGGGGGAAAAGATGATTCTGAGAACACAGAAATTTGCATCATCATAAAGAGGCTTCTTAAAATGGCAATCCATTTTCTTCTGCTTTAACCCGTCTATGTCTGAAAGGGCATAGACTTTCTTCAGATAATCTTAATGAAAGTGCATGAGAGCTTGACTCTATAGATGATGAAGCCTGACACACTAGTCTGCTTTTATGGCCCAGAACCCTGCTTCACCTATTTTGTCTTCTTCCTGATCTTATGATAAACAAGAAAGTCTATAGTAGTGAAGTGGGGAAGTCAAGATGAAGGGGTGAAAGAGAAGAATCAGTATACATGCTCCTAGATTTCTGACATTCATTGAGAATTTTTGGAGACTTGAATTCTCGCTTGAAGATACATAATGCTTACTATATAGTTGGATGCAGAGGTAGTCATGCTTTGAGTAGACCCAGTTATGAACTTCAGCCTCGTTAATCTTAGTGTAATCAATGCCTGATTGTGAACCCTTTGAGGTAGGATAGATTAGGAAACGGACCAAAAGAACCATTGAAACTCTACCTTAGTGTTGTAGGGTATAATAACAGAATCTTGAAAGCCTCTCCCCCCTCTAATACCAAACAGAATCAAGGTGGGACAATCTTTGTTTTTTTCTCATTTCCTCCTCCCTTTCAGGGCTAAGCTGATGTTCACATAATCACTCTTGCATTCCTTCTTCAAGGTTATCTCTCTAGTCCTCTATGCTGATTAAACCTGGAGCCTTTGCAGTTTCCTATTGTCGCAACTTCCCAATGTCATGCAAAGCCGATGCAAAATTCTCTGTTTATTTTTTTAAAAAATCATGGTTAAATATAGACTCTAAGGCTTCATGTGGAATTATGACATCACTGGCACACAGCAGAACGCAGAGACTTCTCCATTTGCTAGGCTATGGAGCTCCATCAAGATCTTTCTCCTTGGGCATGTTCAGCCCATTGACAAGCTAGTCATACCAAGCTCAACATTTTCATCTACGAATTCTGTAGAATATGCACAGAATATGTAAAGGATTATACTGTACATGGCCTTTGGGAAAGCTTATGGTACAAAGGGAGGGGATTAGGTCTCCTATATAGAGTAGGCTAAAAAAAATAAATGAGCCAAAGATTTTCAAAAGGTTGAATATTCTTCAGAACCTCTTGGATGCACTCATTTATTGGTCTCCTTGAACATTTATTTCCCATCCTTTTACAATATCTCTATAACTCAAAGTGATAGGCCACAAATAAAATAAATCATCCTAATGAATTAAAAATGGAAATTAAAAAAGCAGTATAAAATATAAATTAGATACTGTTTCAACAGAGGAAAAGCAAAGTTCACTGCAGAAAATATTGTCCAGCAAGGGAAACATCTCTTCCTGAAGGGGTGGAAGATTTCAAGTGAGAGGCTTAAAAGAATCTTGTGGGCCAAGTGATTCCATATATCTTTCTTCTTTATTGGGATTTGCAGGAGAGACACTCCTCCAAAGCTAGTAGTAGGCAAGCTCTACCCCCAAAACTGCAGAGATGCTATTGAGGGGACATTTGAAAGTACTACCTCTATTGCCACAAACAGAGAATGTTTGGATTTCAGGGTGGAAGAATGTTGTTGTTCGTTGGGTGAAACACTGAAGAAGGTTTTGAAAATATCTCTGTTGAGAGGTATTCAGCAAACATCAGAACAAGAAAACTGCACTTTAATCTCCAGATTCACCCAGCTCCTGTAGACAAACATCATTAGCATTGCAAGTGATGTTAGTTGCCCATCGGGTTAAGTGCTGTATTGTCATTATTTGAGTTGGCAAAAAGGCAAAGGAGAGCAAATGCCAAGAGAAGCAGGGCCAGGGTCCCACTAAGGGGGGAAAAACCTTTCAAAGTGATCACTTATCATGCTGATCTAGTTGAAAAGAGAGGTTTTTATGTTGTGAGTCAAGCCAAAAATCTTGGAAATTCTTGAGCAAAATGCAATGCCTGCAGCAGTTAGTGCGAGACAATTTGCTGCATGAGCCCAAAAGCAAGGTGGCCAAGAAGTGGGTTAATTCAGTATCTGCCCCTCTGAGGTCAGAATCCCATCTCTAACTTCAGTTTCCCACTAATCAACCACAAGATGCTGTCCCAGGAGCTGTAGGATTACGTATCTGTAAAATTACCTTGGTAGCTTTGTTTCTGGGGAATGTGTGTGCATATGCGTGCATTCTTATTAGCTTGAATGAATCCACTGCAGGATGAAGGGCTCTTCACTGAATATTATGGACCATAATCTACCACATTTGTCCAGGGAGGGCTAGTAAATAGATGTGTAGCTCTTAGGCTGAGAGAGAGAGACTGGCCCAAAGTCACCCAACTGGCTTCCAGGTCTTAAGGGAGGATTACAACCTGGGTCCTCCCACTCCTAAACCATCCATCCATCCATCCATCCATCCATCCATCCATCCATCCATCCATCCTCTATCAAAAATAATATTTTTGGTTAAATAAATACAAAATCTGCCTTCTCCCTCCTCTTTAATGGTTATGCTTCATTTAGACCCACCTATTTCTGATTTCAAATCAAATCAAACTTTATTACAGACCAGAACTCTGATTTTTATCCTGCTCCTCTCTAAAAATCTCAAGGTAACATACACATCTTACCCCTTTATTGTTTCCCACAATGAATTTTCAAGGTAGATTACACTACATGACTAACACTAGTCATTTGGTGGAAATAGTACTTGAGTAGTGATTTTAACCAAGTCTCCAATTAACGTTGGAAAGTTTCTCATTATTGTTATCATCATCAAATGTATATTTTCTTGCTCCTGGTGACCCAGCCTGTGGTGGTGTACAATATCAATGCAAATAATAAAGCATCAATTTCATACTATTAAAACAAGAAATAATCATAAAACATAGCCTTTTATCAAAATAGCCATCATACATAAGTTATATAAAGTATCCCTTACACATTGGAGTCTAATTTACAGAAATAGGTTTTCAAGCTTCTTTTGAAAGCAGTCAAAAAGGTGAAGGTGGTACTTCAGAGAGGAAGGAATTCCACAACATTGGTGCCCCTTCTTCTACCAAACAAACCTGTGTATGTAGCTAACTTCAGAAAGAGATGTACATTAATCATTGTTCTTGTTCGTTCTTCTTTGTCAACAAAGATTTTAATTATACAAGTCTGTTGACATCTTGCTCATTTCATAATTACATCTAAATAGCTTCTCTTTGTCCCAAATGATGTGCTTTCTCTTAGAAGAATTGAATAAAATATTCTCACCGATGCATATATTTACTCACAGTCTACATAGTGCACCAAAACCCAGTTGTGTTTAATAGAGTGTGGTTTGCCAGTTTCTCTAATATATGAGCCAAGAATGTATTCTCTATTAATGACTAAAATGTTGGTCTCTGTAGTGAAGCAGATTCTTCATTTTCTGGCACGTACAAGTCTGGAAATGCCCACAACACCTGTTCATCATAAATTACCATAGTTAAAATTGATGACTATCTCTGTGTACATGAGAACAGAGAAGAGGGAGTACTTTGTGAAGGGAAAAAGACAATTGGGTGGAAACAAATAGATTTTTGTTAAGTACTGTCATTAGAAGTACAAGCCATTCCCAATAATACATGTATGCCACATATATTGTTTACATATTTTGATCATTTGGTATCTTGGATGTATCAATAAGTGTCACCATAGGTTGCATTGAATATATACATTAGTTTTTTTTTTTTTTTAAGTTTCTGGACCTAATTAAAATAAGCCTTCAGTGGTGAACAGCATGAAACATAATAAAAAATAATGGTAACAATAATGACATTTGCCCAATAAATTGTTTCTAATTATTTTTTTAAGTATAAACTTGGAAACATCTCATTTTATTTTCTTTTTTATTGTTGAAGTTGTAGATTTAAGCAAATTCATAACCTGAGGATCCTAGTAGATTCACAGCTGATACTAGAATAGCAGGTGGAGCCAGTGACCAGGGAAATCTTTGCCCAGCAGTACAAATTGTGCCCCTTTGTAGAGTGTTAGGGTTTGGTAACTGTCACTCATGACTTCACAATTGGATTACAATAAAATGGTCTTCATAGAGCTGCCCCAGAGGACTATTAGGACATAGAGGTCCATTAGTTGGTACAAAACATGACTCCCTACCTGCTAGTGGATGAAAGCTGCTTTAGCAGCAACATCTGTATTGAAGGAACTGCATTGGTTGCCAATAAATGTCCAAGTTCAGTTTGAACTGCTGGTTATAACCTATGAAGACTTATATGTTTTGGGCCAGCCTACCTATTGACTCCTCCGATTGCAATCTACTCATCATGTTCAAGCACATTCAGAGGGAATGTTAGGTTGCCTCTGCAGGGAAGGTCAGGGGAGCCTAGAGGGAGGCCTCCTTGGTGATAAGCCCATCCCTTTGGAATATGTCACCCCCTGAAATCCAGATGCCCATTACCTTTTTAATATTTTGCAAAGCTGTTAAAACTTGACTTTTGTGGAAGGGATTTAGGACATGGGAACTGGTTTTAACCCTGTTTTATCTGAATGTTAATGTAATTATTTTTGTTAGTTTTAATTTCATTATTTAATTTCTTTTCTCTTTCTTTGATGGAATGTATTTTAAGTTATTAGTTACATTATGTTTTATTGGCCACCTAGAATGTTCTTTAAATGAGTGCGATATAAATCCGAGTGAATGAATGAATGAATGAATGAATGAATGAATGAATGAATGAATGAATGATGTACCTAGTCTTGTAGGATGTGTCTCCCTTGCTATTCTGTCTTCTGATGCTTAGCATGATGATCACAATAGACCTGATGTTGTTTCAGGACTGGGGATCAGTACTCTTGTTAAAGGATCAGAGTAGAGAGATTTTCCCATCTGCTTACTGTGTATCACAAGGCAATCTGTGGTCAGGGAGGGGTTTGATCTTCTCCAAGTCCATGCTTAAGCAAGGGAGCATTCACAGGCTCAGTGTCCTCATTGTCACACACACACACACACACAAACATTCCTCTTCTGATGAGGAATCATCTTGGGCAGTCACCACAGCAAGTGTCCGAACATGAAAAAGTGATACACACCAGTAGTGGAGGGATCACAAAAGGTAGGAAGAAAATCCACCTGCCCTGTCTATAATTCCAACACTGCACCATTGAAATGGCATATACATTTTGAATTCAAGTGGGGGCGGCAGTTCTCAGAAATTGCTCACTTTTCAGGAATAGCATTTGTCCCATTCTCTTCTGTAGTTCACCAGCGACAGGATTCAGCCTTAGCAATTCCATACCAATTTGTCATTTGTTATTATTATATCACAAGTTTTCTTGGCTGGTGTGGGTCTTCCGGGCTGTGTGGCCGTGTTCTGGAAGTTTTGTTTCCTAACGTTTCACCAGCACCTGTGACCAGCGTCTTCAGAGTGCAGGAGCACAGACAGGAGCAGTTCTCTCTGTGCCCAGGGTGATGTGACCCTTTTGTGGGTATTTATAGAGATCTGGGGGGGGGGGGATTGGGGGTGTGTGGTGGGCGGGTTAGGGTGTGTGTGTGGGGGTGTGGGGTTTGGGTTAATGAGTGGCTGCTTGTTTTGGTGTCAGAATACGTGTGTATCTTCCTGGGGATTAGGCAGGGTCTTTTTCTCATTAGGAAACAAAACTTTCAGAACACGGCCACACAGCCCAGAAGACCCACACCAGCCATCGTATGCCGGCTGTGAAAGCCTTCGACAATACAAGTTTTCTTGTTACACAATTATGCTGTTCCTTGTCCACCCCTACCTCCAGATACTATATCGTGATGCCATTAGTCTGCATTTCCCATCCAGCACATCATCCCTTTGAGAGTTATTTTTCCCTATCCATTTCTGGAAGTGCTCTTGTATTTCTCTCACTCTTTTACAAACCTATACCCACTCCAGTCTTAGGTGTCCTTTGTGCCTCCCACCTCTGGCTCTGACTTTGTGTCCTTTGAATGAATGGCAACTCTGCATGCAGCAGTCAACAAAACAGTCTCAAGCTGTGCCTTGGCGTAGGCCAAACCATCATCTCTAGAGGAATGAAGCTGGGATCAGAAGGGAAGAGAAGATTCTTCCAAGTTATGCTTTTGAATCCAGCTTGCTGTGTTTCTGAGGCTGGGGGTGATCTACTAAGTGTGTGATAGGCAAGAAATACATACAAACTTTAGATTTCATCTAAATATCTGCATATTCTCCCTTAATTTTCTTATAATCTAGCTTGGTTTGGCTTGTTTCTTACATTAGGGCTGAATTGAAATGGAAGGATGTATGATGCCAGTAACAACAATGCTCCGGGGCAAGAATTGGTGTGATCAGTGGATGTTGCCTCTGAAAGAATGCGTGTGAAATATTTTGGCATCCTCAGGATGAAGCAAACGTATCTGTGTTAAATTAACAGTGCTAGGTGATAAACATCACCCATAATTTATTGAGACTAATCTTGACCCTTGGACAGCCAAAGAAAAGAATTGCCAGATGGCTGTGTGTTCATTGCCTTACAATGTTTCTCAACCTGAAGTTGTCCACCTAACTATAGGAAAAACACTGATCATTTACAAACCTCAGTCTGTTAAAACATCTGTGAAGCATGTGGCTTATTCCAAATATAATATAATAAGAACCGGCAAGTCCTCTGAATAGTGGCTTTTTTCCTTTATAGGCTGAAGGAAAGGAAAAGAGACTCTTTCTGGCACTATATTAGCTTAATCAGCAGCTAACTAAAAGGTAATCTTCATATGCAGATGGGTCCATTTGTTTATTTATTTCAAACTTGGCTGGGCTGTTTCCCATGCAGACAATAGCAATTAAGCCTGGAAAAAGAGATGTAAATGAGAAAAAAAAAAAAAAAAAAGGTTGGAGAACTATGTGCAATTAATTAAAATGCACGTATGTGCCTTTATGAGTGTATTATTCAGACATATATGTATGTAAATGGCTAGTTTAAGAGTGGGACAGAATACTGAAAAATTCCTAGGCCTGATTTGGAGGCTTAAACTAGTGAATTTTCTTGCACGGTAGAGTCTAATACCTTGTCAAGCAAACTACAGTGGTGCTGAGATGAAATCCTCTCTCAAGTTTATTGAAGGTATTATCACATGGCAAGCATGCATCTGTATCTGTCTATCATCTTGTGATATTCCTTTGGAAGGGCAAAAACCAGGACTGCAAAATTAGTATGTAATTTGAAGACACACGGCCTTTCTTTCCATGTATTAATCCAGGAAGATTTTAAATTATTTCTATTTTTGTTATTCGTAATAATGTTAGTCTTCTTGAGTAGTGTTCTCTGGTAGAAAATGAGAGTATAAATTAAACAAACTTCTGTAGATAGATCATACCTTGCCCTAGGCCACAAGATCTGATATTTTGAGTTTACTGAATAAACTAGAATGGGCTGGTTTTATGTGACCTTCTAAACCAAAGTCAAATAAACCACCTTATGACTTAGCATGATATGTCAACTCAGTTATTCCCTGAGTTACCCCCCCCTCCCCGCCAGCTTCTGCCTTTGGAGATGAGGCCTTATGAAGCACATCTTCAACCAAGACGTCTAAATCCTTTGATGATGCTTTGCTATGATGTATGTTAGTAGCCACTGTCCAGGTTGGATGCAAAGTTGAAATATAAATATAGAAAGAGTTCCAATAAATAAAAAGGAAAGGAAAAGGCATTCTCAAATGTAAAAACTTCCCAAAGAACAATGGGAGGAAGTGGACAAAGTTAATGTCAGGACCTGAATCTATGGTGCCTGGTTGTCTGTTTCTATGGATAGAAGAAACCCCCCTCCAGCCAAAATAGGGACGTGCATCACCAGGAGGACTGTAAGCTCCAGGCAGTTCTCTGCAATTTTGCTTCTAGCTTTTTCTTAGGCTATGCATGCACATTCAGACACAATGCCATTACTTGAAAAACAAAGCAGAACAGATTCCACTCTGGAAAAATGGGGGCATCTAATTGCTCCCTATCTTGGTGGTGAATGGTTCTGTTTATTTCTAGGATTAATACAAACTGACGTGAGCATTACAGTTCAAACCATTTATAAGAAAATATAAGAAGACAGCTTTTCAGAAAAAAAAGCAGACCAAGAGTATTTTTAGCATTTAAGAATTGTGGGGTTTTGTTGGCAGGGGGAAAAAAATCAATGAATCCTCAAGTATAACGTTAACCTTCAGTTTACAAGGATTAAGAAGAAGAAATACCTTATGAACGTTTGCAAGAAACAATGTAACATTCAAAAGGAAAAGGGTAGAAAAATGACTTCTAATAGTGATGTGTTGTGCTATTTTGTTAAGGAATGTAGTACTTGTTTTCCTGGCAAAGTTAAACTTTTTGTGATCTCCATGATTTTTATATTAGAGACAGATAAATATGTCCAATCTGATTTTGCCTCCTTTTTTCATTTAGTCCTATCCCCTATATACCTCCCATGTGTTATCATTTTGCACAAAAGCTTTTCATGCATCTTTCTCCAAATATATATATATTTGCATAAACACTTTTTCCCCTTCTATGCACATTTTACAAGCAGTTTTTTTCTTTGACCAAGCTTGTTTAAATGTGCTCTTCCCCCTAATGTGTGCATTTAAATGCACATTCCATTTGAGCTGACTAGCAAATTCTGGGAGGAAAAAATGCAAATTTCAATGATACAGCACATTCTAGCTTGTATTTAGGGTCATGAAGGGTAAATTCCCATTAAATGGAGAACTCACTAACTTTTTTCCCCATATCCCTTTTTATGACCCTGAGTTCGGGGAATGACAAAGCTGCCAAAGGATGTTTCTAGGGCAGTCAACAATATCAAAATGGCAGGCATGAACAGGAATTAAAGCCATTTTTAATGTGAATCATATGTGGGGCTTCAATCGCTTTATCATACCCACCACGTTGACACCATTGAGCATCTCTGCAGATGTCCCTGTTTGCCTTTTTTAAGATCCTACCACTTTCATAATTATTGTCTGATAAGTCTGTTCCATTCTATTTCTCTATTTATCAGCAATTCTTTGCATTATCAGCATCATGTTGGTCTTTATTGTTAGACTCAAAATGTACAATTAGATATAATTGAGAATTTTTTGTAACATTTTGAAAAATATAAAATCTGTTCCACAGCTAACATGCTACCTTTGTGTAAGTCTAAGAGAAATCAAGGAGATGTATATAAACTTGGTAGAGGATAGGGGAGGAGACAAACTAATATCCCTTCTTAAATTAAAAGAAAATTGCACTAGATATCTAGTTTTCAAGAAAGGTGAAAACTTATCCACTCCTTTTGGACCCACTAAGGGTTCAACCTGGTAAGAATTGGGGATGTCCTCTTTTTTTCCTCTCTTATTCCATCTAAAAGCTTCAATCCTTTGCCTCCTCTGGAAAAAAAAATGGGGTTATAGCAAATTATGTGTTTCAGTTCTGTGAATTATACGGGAACATTCTCTGGGGAGTGTAATTGGCTGCAGCTTATGCCTGAGTGTATGACCTCACTTTGCTCCAGTGTAATATGTGAAATGACTCAGAATGATCAAGCTTGCTCATTAGCTGTCACATTCACTTTAGATCTGTGAGGCTTAAACCTTACATCCCTTGGCTGTTTAAATGAACTGTTCCTGCCTAAGCTAAGCCAGGCTTGCATGTATTGGCATTCAGTCACGGGGTTTTGCATATAAAAAGGGGCAGGGTTTCAAGAGCATGGTCATGGCCACTATTTTGATTCTGCTCCCCCCCCCCCCATGTGGTAGAGATCCCTGATTCACTCTTCAGTGGTTTGTGTTCTTGTATTAAGAGAATGTAAGGGACTGGGAGAATAATCTTGGGAGACAGGAGGAAGAGCTGCTGCTTAGACAAAGGTCAGACAAGAGATATCTCAACCCAAAGAAGGAATGGGAGTGGAGAAAGCATCTCAGAAGGGACCCTCCCTAGTCCTCTGGAAAGAGAGCCAGTTTGGTCTAGTGGTGAAGGCACCAGGCTAGAAAGCAGGAGATGGTGAGTTCTAGTCTTCTCTTAGGCATGAAAGCCGGCTGGGTGACTTTGGGCCAGTCCCTCTCTCAACCCAACTTATCTCACAGGGTTGTTGTTGTGGGGAAAAGAGGAGGAGGAAGGGGTATTCAGTATGTTTGCTACCTTGAGTTATTTATAAAAATAATAAAGGTAGGATTAAAAAAAATCTAAAAAAAGGAAAAGCAAGTGAGGGAAGAAGTGCTTTCAAATGTGCAAGATTCTGTTACTGTAACCTTACCATAAAGGTAGTATTATTACTCATGGTTTTGGTTTCCTGCCTGGACTATCTCAAAGAGCTGACATCAATCTTGCAAGTCTGAAAGCACTTCCCCCTTCTCCTGCCTTTATTTTCCAGAGAACTAGGGAGGGTCCTTCTGAGATGCTTTCTCCTTCTCCTTCCTTCTTTTTGGACTTAGACCTCTCTCATCAGACTGCTGTCTAGACTGCGACTCTTCCTCCTGTCTCTCAAGGTTATTCTCCCAGCCCCTTATGAGGACACAGAAAGTAGATCTTTCTGTTTTGGGAAGAGCACATGTTATCAGGGAAGGGAAACACTTGTATGTGGTTGCACTTTTTTTCCAGCCTCTGAAGGCTTCAGAGCTACATGGTACATGTGTTTGGCTTATGATTTTCATGTTTTTAAAGCCTGGAGGAAGTTTTAATTTATAATAGGTGTATTGCCACTAGCAAAGTCTGTCCTCACCTCTTTCAGCCTTAATTACATACTAATGCCAAACACAGAATAAAAATTGTAATTTTGCTGGTGTGATCTTGGGGGGGGGGCACAGCAACAGTGGGGCTGGAACCCATGGATTGCTAGTCTCTGTATTAGATTAGCCTGATTTATTCAATGTAAATATGATGTTGTGTGTGTTTTAAAGCTCCTTCCAGTTGGTTTTTCACCCTCTAGTTGGTTTTTCAAACATGTTTTTAAAGAGAGTGCATCACCATTCACTGAGTCAATGGTCAACCTGTTATTTTGCCACTAATGTGAAATGTCTCCACTGTTTCATTTTATTATAAATTATGACTGCCAGGAAGAGGCAAGTCCCTGTGATAATTATTCTGTCTGGTAAGAGAAATCATATCTTACCACATTTACGAATGAATGACAGAAGAGTTCAGTTCATTTGCTTGTTGAAATCAATTATTTGCTCACTTTCATATGGATCCTCTTAATAGGAATTTATTTTTGATCTGAATATGGAGCATTTCATTATCCAGTACACTGTTGAGATGATGTGCTAAAATGAACTACATTTATGAACAGAAAAGGCACATATTAATCATATCACACAATCAAATATTCAACTTCGTTGGGTTGTATTAATTGTTTCATAATCAAAATTCTGTCATTCATGAATAATAGGGAGATATCCAGTGGTTCAGATGAGCTCTGAAGATTTGAAAAAGTAAAATATACACATTTTAATTAAAAGCAATACAATTCTCCTCAAAAGATTCCCACCCTATCTTGCAGGTGGAGGAGTAGAAAAAGAACTTCTGAAAGAGTAGGTGAGGAGGTAGCTAGTGAAGCCCTCTCCTCACAACACAAAAAGTTACGTGTTGAGAAATCAAACTTACAGAAGCAATTGGAGAAAGGTGTATTGTCGAAGGCTTTCACGGCTGGCATACGATGGCTGGTGTGGGTCTTCCGGGCTGTGTGGCCATGTTCTGGAAGTTTTGTTTCCTAATGAGAAAAAAAACCCTGCCTAATCCCCAGGAAGATACACACGTATTCTGATACCAAAACAAGCAGCCACTCATTAACCCAAACCCCCCCCCCCCACACACCTTAACCCCCCACCACACACCCCCAATCCTCCCCCCCCCCAGATCTCTATAAATACCCACAAAAGGGTCACCTCATCCTGGGCACAGAGAGAACTGCTCCTGTCTGTGCTCCTTTCGCCAGCACCTGTGACTGGCATCTTCAGAGTGCAGGAGCACAGACAGGAGCAGTTCTCTCTGTGCCCAGGGTGATGTGACCCTTTTGTGGGTATTTATAGAGATCTGAGGGGAGGGGATTGGGGGGGTGGGGGGTGTTGGGTTACTGAGTGGTTGTTTTGGTGTCAGAATCTGTATGTATCTTCCTGGGGATTAGGCAGGGTTTTTTCTTCTATTGAATTGTTAACGAGGGGCTGCTGGAGGTGATTAGCAAGTTCATTGTGTGAACTGTTCACATGTCCTGGTGGTTGAGCTGAGTTCGTTGACCTTTTGCAGGCTGTATTTTTCAGGATTGGTAGCCAGGTTTTGTTGATTTTTAGACTCTCCTCTTTTTTATTGAAACTGTGCTGGTGTTTGTGAATCTCAATGGCTTCCCGGTATAGCCTGGTATAGTGGCTGTTGGTGTTGTCCAGTATCTATAGTGGCTACCCCTATCCTATTCTTTTACATATGAAACTTGACAGAAGAAAAAGGCAATTAAATTGTAAATATCTTCAGGGACAATAATATTAGCCTGATAGACCCAGAAAGAACTATGGACAATGAAACCACTCATCTCTTTGCAGGGAAGTGAACTTTTTTATTGAACAGTTCTCCAAAAAGAAGAAGACATTCTGTAATAGTTTATCAGCCTTTTCTTTATTATTTTTTTTAAAGTTAATTGTATGCTGGCAATCTGGCCATCATTTTGCATCCTCCACAATGCAGTTGATTTCATATTTTTCTGTATAAGTGAAGGAGACGCATAAAAATGGAGTGGAGTACGGGGAAATTCTGCAAAACAGCTTTCTTTTTCTATGGGTGAGAAAAAAAGTAGCTTAGAAACTCTGAAGAAAAAAAGTTTTCTATGGAAAATTTGGCTCCATCCCAGGTTCAAGGAAAAGACTCATGAAAAACTTTGTGCATCTTCTCCTCTTCCATCAACAGAAATTTAAAATCAGAACTAGGCAGATTTGGTATCCTTGCTGATGGATTTAGGCAGATGAAGTCTAATATGGAGAGAGTTCAGTTTACAGACATAAAATAAAATAAACAGTAATACTTAACCTTTCTTGTTTCCCATTCCACAGATTAATGGAATAGGTAAAGAGTAACTATCCATTTAGCTTTATAGATTTGAGCTTAGTTGTTTGCTTTCCTTAGAGTATCACTGAACTTGTTTTCCTAGTTCCAATAATTCATGTGGCTATGGGTAGTGATCATTAATTACATGAAATAATTGGGACTAGCAATTTGGAATTAAAAGTGATGTGAAGGAGTGAGCATCTGCATGTGTGTGTTTTCTGTAACGTGGCTGTTCTCATCACCAACGGATGTGCTCTGTTAAATCAATGGCAGGCAGTTTTCAACTCTGAGCTCTTAAAGCTTTCCTGCCTGCAGCCATTCTGCATATTTTGCAATGTCTTCTACTTCTAATGCCTTCACTATCATTTCAGAAATGTCTCTTAAAATGATCAGTGTCATGGACTAAGGAAACCCAAATGTCCATTTATAATAAAACTAGCTTATGAAACAAAATAGGACATTCTAGCCTTAACATCACAATCAATTGTTCCTTATACTTGTGTTTCACCAACAAACTCCTAAAGGCTTTAAGCCTTTTATTTCTTAATCTTCAAGCAGCAAAATGCCTCATTTTTAGAAAATGAAGTTAAAGACACATTGTTGATTGGCTCCTTTAGCATCATGTTTCATTGCACTGAAATTCAAATTATTTGAAAAGAGTCCTTCACTGCATCCATCAAGAAATTAGGTTCAGTTTTGCTCAGTTGCTATAGATTGGATAAGAAAATTTATATCAAATGAGATATGAGGCATTCTACCAACACAGTTAAATGTGTTTAAGTTTATGTTATGCCAGAAAAATATCATGGGAACATAGCAGAATATGTATAGGCCCAGTATCTTATAGTATTTAGAACAAAGCTGTTCACCATTTATTTTAGATTGTTACTTATCTATATGTCAGTCAGCATAGTTACTGGCTAGTGATTGTGGAGTCTCTAGATCAAAAGAATACATACTATACCAGATTTTCTATGTTAAGGCATATGCCCTAATTCTCCATCCCTTTCCAGCCATGAAGCCAGATTCAGCACCATGGACAGCAGCTTCGGCACCATGGACAGCAGCTTCAGCACAGTTGCTTGCCATTCTTCTTGCTCTACATGCCCTATCAGCCTTATGTTCCCATGTACAACATAAGCAGTTCCTCTTCTCTCCAAGGCATGCTGTAGATGCACTGAAGTCTCTTCAGACATACAATATAACCATCTGCTGCGTGTATGCACAAACAGTTGCTGGTGAACACTGACAGCAGAGACTGGAACTAAGCCAAATATACATGATCTGGAAGTTCCAGGAATTTTTTCAAACTTCCCCTTCTTTACCATTTTTTCCCTACCCAAGCAGTCCTATGGGGATATTTTGAAGATTAACTAACATTTATTTTAACATTTCCCCCCTCTAACATTATTTCCTAGTATAAATCATGAACAAAAAGCATGGATCCTTGAGAAACTTTCATAGCACAATATTCTTTTCCAAGTCTATGAATCTGTCTTGGAAGAAAATTAAACAGATGGGATTTTTTTTTCCAAGAGCTCATATACCATTTTATGTAGAGTCCTGATATCTGTGGTCTAAGTTATATGTATCTTGCAGCTCAACAACTATAAATTTATCTATGTTTCCATGGATATGCAAGGAAAGTACAGTTGCTAGGGTTGTGAAAATCATTCAAGATTCATATGACATGAAACAGGTTGGGAGATCTGGTATCCAAGAAGACAAAAATATAATCTGAAGCCAACTTGATAGGTTAGAAATGGGCAGAACACAAATTCTAAGCCTAAAACTTAAAATTAAGTGCCACAGAGCCCAGAAGTTTGTTCTAAGTTGTAGAACTGAGACATATCATATACACATCTAATCCTGTTGAACCTCACCCTTCCTTAGCTTTTTACAGTTTAAGCAGCTTGATTAAAATGTGCCTGTGAGTCTGTAAGTTGTAATTAATCAACTGGAAGGCAGAATTTTTTTACCAATGCACTACAAAATAATCCTAGGATTTATTTTGTTCTCACTTCTCTATTAGAATATTAGAAAGTATTACAGGCTGATAGCAGACTTGGGTGTCAACTCCTTCAAGAGAAGTAGTGCCATTATTTGTGCTAACTGCCCCTTCCCCAAGTGTTTGCCATAATTATTTGCATTTTTTTCTCCTATCTTAATTGAAAAACAGTTATGATTAGGCAAATCCAGTTGGAAAACTGGAGCAGATGGCCCCAAGAATGGATCTTTCCTAGAGTTCTTCTCATGTTTAAAAATGCCACTCCTGGAAGGATGGAAAGAAAATTATTTATAGAAGTGATTAAGATTGACAATATTTTAGATAATGTCAGGGATCTTGCAGCTAAATTAGCTCTTCTTTTAGCTGCCTGCTAGCCCTCCAGGGAAGATCAGTGTTACATTTGTTAAATATTATATAAGCATGACTGAAAGAGAATCCTTGAGGATATGCAAGATTTCTGCTTTGCATGGGGACCTGTGTGTGGTTAACATGCTAACATTCAGACAAATTGACAGTGTTACAAGGGGCTAGTTTATTTGGACTGGAGCTCTAGTTTGTTCCTTTTCATCCATTCAAAGAGCTACTTGGATGAAAGTTGAATTATGTATTTACTGTGATTAAAAGGAAGTGAGGAATGTGTTAGAACTTTCTGGATTCTGCTTTGAAAGAACTTGAAAAACAGCCTTTATTCTTCCAACAATGGTTATTAAAGATGTTAGAGGTTTTAATTTTTTCTACCTTACTATCCAAAAAACAAGGTTATTTGTCAGCCTTGTGAGGTAGACCAGACAGGAAACACAGCTAGATGAGCTAATTCTACTTTATTGTATGGTTACATTAACAGAATTTTGCAAATCTGAAAGTACATTTCTCCCTCCATCCCCTTTACAACCCAAGAAACTAGAGAGCATCCCTTCTGAGCTTCTTGCCCCATCCACACTCCTGCTGTGGGCTAAGTTGCCTTTCGTCTGACCATTCTCTTGGCTGCATCTTCCAAGGTCACTCCCACATACCATTACAGTCATGGATATGAGAAGAGAAAATATATTAATTAGCTTGTAGTGCCAGATGGATAAAATCTGACATCTATCAGTCATATGTACTATATGTTGTAGTAATAAAAGATGATATCTCAGTATTCTTTAGTTGATCGCACATTTAACGATTTTTATTCTTTGGTGTATACATTTGAGTATGGGTGTGTTTTTCTTATGATAACAACACCACATAGTCTGAATTTTTGAAAAAAAGATGTTGATTTATGTGTGCTGCACAAATTGTCTGCTTGTGACCTCTGACAGGATAGCGCTGGCAAATGGAGAAAAATACAAGGCAAATCCCAGTGTTTTCACAAAAGCTTATGCCTTTTCATAAAATGTGTTAGTCCAAAAAGGTGCTAATCCTGATTTTGAGCTAAATGAAGTTTCAGAAAACAGACCAAATGAAGGTTGATCTGCTAGGTGGATATATATTTTGGTGGAAGAAATTAGAAATAGAACTGGAGTCTACAGCAAAACAGAAGCCATTTCAGATTCCTGGTTTAATAAAATATGACTGAAAATCAGTGCAATAAGGAGTGTTTTTATGCACTAAAAGTAATCAAAAGTACTAAATTTGATTATTCTTGGCCACATTGGTACTTAATAGTCCAGTGTACTTTAGTGAAGAAGTGAACAGCTCAAAGCCCTGGCACAATATTTTGCCCCTGAAGCTTGGCTGTGACCCATGGAACTTCTCCAGAAGTTGCCACCTAAACTATAATTTTAAATGTGACAGAAGGGCACAGCTATAAAATACATGATGAGTGCATTAACCAGATAATCTGGCTTAAAATTTAAATTAAGTTTTGAAGTTTTTTCCTAACCTCAACCATTTCATTGTCTTAGGCCCATCCACTCAGGGATTATGGTTACTAGCATGTCACTTTATTTGTTTGCTTATTAGATTTATAACCCATATTTTCTACAGAAATGTGGTGACTTACATGGGGATCTCTCTCCATTTTATCCTCATAATAACAACTATTTGAGATAGGTTAGGATGAGAGAGAGGGATTAACTCACAGTCACTCTGTGAGCTCCTATGGCTGCAGCTGGACTTGAATATGGATCTCCCTAGTACTTATTTTATTTTATTTTATTTTATTTTATTTTATTCTACTTTATTTTTGTACTGAATTGTATAATTCAGCATCTAAACTACAAATGTTCATTTGCAAACCAGTCCTTGATCAGTGCATGTTATACCTCTGCTCTGTGAGCTGCATTGGTTACCAGTGTGCTTCCAGGTGCAATTCAAGGTGCTGGGAATGTCCAATAAAGCCCTAAATGGGACGGGACCAGGTTACTTGAGGGACTGCCTCTCCCTGGTTAGAGCTACCCATCCCATCAGGCCTGGTGGGAGAGGCATATTATGGGTCCCATCTTCAAAAGAGTGTCATTTGGTGGGGCCCAGGAAGAGAGCCTTGATTCCCCCAGACCTTTCAACATGGCCTTACCATTGCACTTGGGATTATGTAGTAGTGGAGAGCTTCTATAATACCTATCCTGAATGTGACATAGGGGTGAACTTTGCTGCTAGTTATGGTTAACTTGTTTTGTTTTTAATATGGTTTCACTGACAACTTCTATATGTCTGTGTATTTGTTTTAACCTGTTTCTCTTTGGTTTTTTTTTCAACTGTATGAACCAGAGATGGGCGGCTATACAAATCGAATAAATGAATAAATGTTCATCCACCCTAAAACTTAATTAATTTGAATCATTAACTGAATTTGGAAAATTGATTAGATTCAGAGCTTCTAGTGAATTGCTGTCAGATCACTAAATTGAAGTTTCCCATGGCTCTATTGGCCACATTTGGTCTCTTTTCTTAAAATGATCCAGTTCTGCTAGGCAACAGAATAAGAATAGGTTCCAGACTAGAACAATATGAAATCAATGGAATAGCTAAGTTCTGGTTGGTGTATTAGTACAGAAAGCATGGATCAGGTCTGTTTATATGGAAATATATCAATACTGAATGTCTCAAACCATTGAAAAGGAGATTTTTTATTCTTAACACTATATAATTTTTAAAGTATTTTTTGCAGCCTCAAAAGAGCAATGTATTATCCAACATTACATCAAGTGCTCATTTCTAAGAAAAACACAATTTTTCAAGGGCAGACTCCTTTTCAAAATTATCACAGACCAATTTATTGCATGGATCGTACATAATATATTAAAAGTCACTGTCCCATGGTGTGCATATACATAAATAAAGAGAGAGATGTGTCTAACAGGCCATTTACAAATAACCATTTTTGAGTTAAAGCAAATAAAAATCTGGAAGTCTGATTTGCATGGATATTATTAGCAATTTTCAAACTTTGTCAGTTTAAAAAAAAGCCCCAAGGAACAGTTTTTGTGACTTGAGGGCATGTATCCAACCTTATTTATTTCTCCATAGAAAGTCATAGTTTTTTTCCCCTTCTTCTCTTAGTATTAATGAAACTGAATGTGCCACATTGAATGAGAAAAAGCATTTTGCTTTTCTGTATCTCCTTAGGTAAGGTAAACCAACTTCTGACCCCGAGAACTAGGATACGCTGCTGGTCACTCACCGTGTTCACCAATGAACACATTTCATAGTCTTCCCAATCACTGTAAATCACTGAGAGTGGGAGGGAGAGATTCTGCTCTCTCATTTCTGCATTCACAAGAACCGCTGCAAAGGTTCTTTAAGTTTTCTGGTCATCCATTTCATTTGTAATTCCTAAGAAAGAGCTTCCCTTTGTTTTATGAGGCCATCTATCCAGTGACCTGTATCTGCCCCCTCTGTACGGTTGATTTCAGATCTTCCCTCGAAGCGTGGCTATGCCAAAATGCACACACAGTCTCCTTCCTTGATTCTCATCTGTTCTTCTCATGAAAGTTTTTTTAGACTTGGCCAGAATTAGATTTCTTTTCCTTCTATCATTGCACATCTGCCATTTACCTTTATCTCAAAAGGCAAGCGGGGAACTCTTGTGCTACCTACTGAGAATCCTCTAGGTATCTTTCAGGAAAACAGTCAAAAAGAGAGGAAACATGCAGAACTTGTACTTCCTTTCCATTTATTTATTGATTTGGAAGGTGTTATGATCCATGAACTTGATCTCTCAACCCTTGAGTCTGGCAGGGATAATGAATTAAGGGCAAAGAAGACATCTATCTTACCTAGACATATTGCTCTCTCCATATTGGAGTAGTCCAGATTTGGAAGTGGGGAATGATAAATTTCAAAGTGGATGGATAGCCAAAGAGATTTGGGACAGCCAGGGCTTTTAAGGAAAGAGTTCAGATCCTGATAATTTTTAAAAATAAAATCTTATTAGACTCTCTTCATAAATGGGATGTAAAAGAAAGGGAACATGTCAGAAGTGTTCATTTCAAGCATCTCTCTCTCCCTTCCTACATCAGTCTCTTCTGTAAATTGTTTAATCAAAACCCATAGATATCCTCCCCCCAAAAAGTGAACCTTAATATTATTAACTACCCTATCCTATCCCTCCCTGCCTTCAATCTTTTTTCTCCTCTTCTTCCAATGTCTAAATTTACATAAGCCCCAGAGTAAAGATCTTGTCCTGTTCATGTTACTTCATAAAGAATTATATTAACATTATATATATTAATATATGCAAGTTTATTCCATGTTCCTTCTTTCTGTTTCCCTTTTTTTCATCTCCTGACCTTGAAAGATGCAGAATTTGGTTCCAAATATAAAGATGTTATATATATTCTTTTAATTTAACCAGATAATATGAATTTTGTCTCAGGAAAGGGAGGAAGAACATGAGGAGGCAGGCCTGGGTTTTTGATGACACATTTTTAATTTTCTTTGGCATCTTTGACTTTGCAATATGCAATTTAAAGTCAATGTACCCAGACTGTAGAAATGCATGTTTAGAATGAAGCATGCATAAATTCCTATGCGCGAAATAAGGAAAGAGAAGATTTTTCCTCCCCACTCTGCCTTCCTCCTCCTCCCCCCAAAAAGATTTATAGGGAAGTTCAAAAGATATTTTTCCCTACAGGGAACAAGGAGAAGCCACTCCTGCTGAGATATTTTCATGAAACCATTTTGATGCGCCAGCTATCATAAATCACATGCACAAAAAAATCCTAGGCAAAATGTAATATCAAGTTCCGTTTTATTAAAAGTCTCTCGGCGTTCACAGCTTCATCATTTTTACTGAACCACCCAGTGCAAGAAAACACGAGGGGTTGCGTGCATATATGCCTTGGTGATAGTGCTGGGAGTCCAAGAGAACAGAATTTGCAAAGCTGCCAAAGATACTACAGGCTCCAGAATCCTATCAAGTGGCAGGCAAAGGAAATACAAATTCACAGGGAGAAAAATGGAGAAAACTTCATCATCTCTCATGCCTGAAACCTATATACTGCAATGATGTCTTTATCTAAAAAGAGCAATTTTCCCAGAAATGACAGCCAGTTTCTTTGTTGATGGTTTCTTTTCTTTCACAGAAAAGAAGAGTTTGATTCAACAGTGAAATATTAAATATCTAGCTATCTATCTATCTGCAGGAAGTCAGATACTTTAATTATCAACTGATTGCTGATGGCACTTTCAACGTACAAACTCTAATCACTCTAAGAGAAGGAAGGGAAATTTGGAAGAGAGGAAGGTATTAGAAACGTAAGTTTTGCCTTCACAAAATTGGCAGTGGCAACCATCCAAGATATAAGGGGGGGGGGGGAGAAGGGGGAGAAGCAGCTATCTCTGCCACTTGTAACGATAATAAAAGATTCTCAAAAACAACAGCAAAAGATGTTCTAAAGCATCCCTGGAAATATGACTGGAAAACAGAAGCCTCTTTGGGAAGAAAACATTTGAGAAACTAAGGACAGATTTTTGGCACCATTTATTTATTTATTTATTTATTTATTTATTTAACTTGTCCCCACCCATCTCCCCACAATGGAGGACTCTGGGTGGCTTACATCAAATTAAAATCATAAATACATGATTAAAAGTTATAAAAGCTATAAAATTTGATATCAAGTTTACAACTCTTCCTTGAAATGAGCATTATGATCTATCTATCTATCTATCTATCTATCTATCTATCTATCTATCTATCTATCTATCTATCTATCTATCTATCTATCCATCCATCCATCCATCCATCCAATCATCTGTCTTCATCTGTCTTCATTTCATTTACAGGTCTTATAGGCTGCTCTGAGCACTGGTTTATTTAATCCTGCATCCCTCATTCTGTATACATACTTTTATTTTTTTTGGTGCCTTTGAGTCAGTGTTGACTCCCGGCAACTGCCTGGACTAGTCCCTGCAGTTTTCTTCGCAAGGTGAAGTGGTTTGCCATTGCCTTCTTCCTTTGGCTGAGAGAGTGACCGGCCCGTGCCTAAGGCAGGACTAGAACTCCCAGTCTCCTGGTTTCCAGCCTGGTTTCTTAACCATTGCACCAACCTGGCTCTCATACATACATTTAGACATTTTTAAAAAGTAAATGATGCTTGGTTGATTACCCAACGCTTACCTTTTTGGACCATCATGAAACATTCTGTGTCCCTTCATTTTTATTATGCTTGACCCTGAATTGCAACCATGTGTACTATGATGCAAAGGCAAATTTTATACCAGGATAATCATCTCATTAAAAAAATGTCTCCTAAGGAATGCTGTGACAAGTTTTCAGCTCTGAAAACAGGCAGGCGCTGTCTTAATGGTTTTAAAAGTCTTTATACCTTTCCAATAAACAGAATGATTTGAGGTCCCTTGCAGAGTTGTAAGCACTAACAAGGTCAATAGTGTCTCCTTGAAATCAGTGTAAGTAGCTGAGTGAACTGGTCAACAAACTATTTTTAAACCAGAAAGTAAAATGGAGTAGGGAGCTTCAAAGGAAATTGAGAAAGCATAATCAACTTTCAGAGCTATTCAGCTAGTACTATCTAATAACGTGTGATGGTGACAAAGCAAAAGTGTTTTGAGTTTTGCTTCCTCTTACTAACTCTAGTCAGGCAGATGTGTCTCCATCTTATGAGTCTTAGAACAATCCTGATTTTGTGATATAGGCACATGATTGACCATTTTCATTAGCAACCACCTTAGTCTTAGTGGGAGTCAGCCAGTATCGTGTAATGGTTAAGTTGTTGGACTAGGATCAAGAAGATCTAGGTTCAAATCTATGGAACCTCCCTCATTGACTTTAGGCTACTCAATCTCGCTCAGCCTAACCTATCACACTGTTTTGTTGTTCTTGCTGGGCTAAAATGAAGGAAAATCCCCATGCAAGCTGTTTTGAACTTCTGGAGAAAAGGCAGGATAGAGCCCTAATCATAATTCCTTGAAAAAAATAGACATGGTGCAGTCATCATGCTAAGCCTTAAACTGTTTAACTGTGGTTTGTTGAATAATTTTCAATTTGTCCATTCATTATTTTTTTCAAGTTATGTGATTTGAAAAATTATTCATCTCAAACGATTCTGGTTTCCTTTGGCATGCTATAATATGGCTTCGCACAATTTGTGAACCCTCAGGATCCCAATCCAGCATTGGAATTATTAGGTACCATAGTTTCTTCTGGCTTTCCACTTCTGATGGGGAAGGTACACATTCACTGCTTAAGGCACAAGAATGACATTATTTTGTCTGCATTCAAGAAAGATCCATACTCTTGTGTAATCTATTGTGCCTTAAGCTAACTGCTGATAACAGTTCCCAGAAAATCATCAACAAAGATTTGGAATCACTTAGTGAAATGCCTGTGCTCTGAAGTTGAGATATAAGAGAGAATCCGCTGGACAATAACATTGTGCTGCGCTGTACAATATTATACAATAATATGGATCAATCCTGCAAAATTGTCCTACTTTTGCTTACATATGAACAGCCCAGTCATGCAATAACATGCAGGAAGGCAAAGAGTCCAACCTGTAGCTATTCTTACCTGCACTGATAACAGGTTTCAGTCTCATGAGCATGCATAAATCCCATTTCCCTTTTTGCTTGCTTCCAGAGCTCCTATGAGAAGAACCCTGATGGTCAGAGGCTGCACTTAGCTTTTTGGGAAAGGACCAAAGTGATGCCCATCTGGATAGATCTGTGTCATATAAGTGGGGAGGGCTGCTAGGAGGTCAAACCAGTCAATCTTGAAGGAAATCAACCCTGATTGCCCATTGGAAGGATTGATAATGAAGCTCAAGCTCAGATACTTTGATCACCTAATGTGAAGAGAGGACTCTTTGGAAAAGACCCTGATGCTGGGAAAGATTGAAGGCAAAAGGAGAAGAGGACGGCAGAGGATGAGATGGTTAGATAGCATCACCGAAGCAGTGAGCATGAAACTGAGCAAACTGAGGGAGGGAGTGAAGGACAGGAAGGCCTGGCGCAATATGGTTCATGGGGTCACGAAGAGTCGGACACGACTTAACGACTGAACAACAACAACAATCTTTGTTTATATTTTACATATCTTTATTTATTGATATAAAGGTTTCAGTCCTGTTTGTCTAATGCATATTATTTTAATGGTGTTCCCTGCCTAAAAAATGGTAGGGGAACATGCTACCAAATGCCATCATGTAGTCATAACAAGCTCCAGAATGAAGCCAAAGTTGCCAACTCTTGGTTGACAGGATTGCATTATGGCTTTATTCCCTCCACCCGATTTGAGGTGTAAATGCTGAAAATCTTGAATGGACAACGGATGTTCTGAAGCTAATTTTACATAAAGAGAAACGGATGGTTTTTGATATGTAGAATTCATCTGAGGGAGAGTCTAAGAAAACAATTCAGCAGCGTCGACAACAACAGCATGAGGATAACCAACCTTCTTGACATATCCATGCTTCTCCTTCTCCTCCTCCTCCTCCTTCTCCTCCTCCTCCTCCTGGCCAGCATGGGATGGACAGGGTTAATTGTTCTATTCTTTTAGCTAACAGAGATGCTGCTGTCTCTATGCAAAGGCATGTCTTGCTTTTGGCAACCTGCCAATAAATAAAGATGAAAACATCCATTACTGTTATGCTGTCTTCTTCCAATTTAAAAGCAAATGTGCAAAAAAATGTGCAGAGGGCCCTTCCAATTTGGAGTTTATGCTCAGTTGTTTGTACTCTGAAAATACAGTAAGCACAGAGTTGCTTTGATCTGGTGGCTTAACTTTCAGATTGGAACCTAATCCGTCCTCTCCTTGTTCAGCAAACAAACAACTTGATTTGGCATCTTGTTCTCTTTAGTTAATGAGCATTGTTAAGGACATAGTTCCTCCTTCTGTTTTCTGCTTCATTACTGTTGCATGTTGGAACTCTATTAACCCCCGGAATCTCTTATTTCTAAAACAGTGCAGAATTCTGCCTTGCAATTTCTTAAAAGTCTTCTTTCCTTGCACAAAAGGCTTCAATTTCCTCAATTTATTCTGGGACTTATGGGGAGTTTGCTATTCTTGGTATCGCTGTTTACTACTAGACATCTCTCCATCATTTAACAGCCTTCTTGGCTACCCCCAGTTCCCATTCTGAAAAAGTTCAATCAGAGATTGATCCTAGCCCAGGATGTCTTTCCCTTGGGAATTGATGGAAACATGGAAAGCCAGAGAAACTGGAGAGATAATTGTGCAATAGAAGACAAAAAGTTCATACATAACTAGTTACTGAATACATTACAAGAATACCATTTCTTCTCTGAAATTCTTATCTCCTTTGGTAGAATTGCTAAAGCACATTGTCTTTCATGAAACCGAATTATTATTTGAATTATTTGTATTTCATTTTATTTTGTAAAAAAAATCCGAATTTATATATCCAGTGGTAAGTCCAACACATCTAGAGAAGGTTAGCTTCTCAAGCAGAATGATAACTTAAGACAGGCTACCAACTAACAGTAAACCTTAATGACATATATGGTTAGCATAAGATCCACAATTGTGATATAAATAAAAAGACAACAATCCCATCTTTTACAAATAGTTAAGTAGGGGTTAAAATGTAGCATTGTTCCTCAGCCAGTCTCGAACTTTTAACACTGAACAGATCAATGTTGCACTAGACAAATCATTCTCCAGGGACCTTTTAAAGTCTAGGACATTTTCATTTATATTTCTGCAAATGTCTTTCTTGTGTAACCATCTTCCAGCAACCATAAAGCTATTTTTATGTGTAAACTCTAATTTAGAAATGATGGAGCAGATATGTGCCTGGGTGTTAGACAGTATATATGTACTTTGTATATATTTGCTATTTTTCTATAACGCCATGTTGTAAACACCAATCCCAGTTCCCAAGCTTGGGAAAAGCAGAAAGGGAATTAGATGGAAGAATATCAGATAAAGTTGCAGGTGTGGCAGGAAATGAAGTCAGTGACTTTAAGGTTTAATGAAGTAAGCAGATGATCATTTCAGCAACTATGGCAAAAGCATTGTTTCCCACTGCTTAGGAGAAGGCCTTCTCCTATGCTGTGGGATACAATGCTTTTGCCATAGTTGCTGAAATGGTCATCTACTTCCTGCATCTTCCCATATCACTGCTGACCAATGTGCCTGCTTGCTGCGATGACCATCATGCCATGGGTAGCCCTGCTGGGAAGATACACTCTTGCTGCACATTCCAGTGTTCTTTGCTCATGCCTCCCAGGAATATTTCCCCCTTGCACCGTCAAGATGAGAGAGCGTAGCAGGGCTTGAGAGATCTGTGTGGATGTTTTAGTATTGCTTTATCTTGTGTAAACCATCAAGATACAGGTTTGATTACAGCAGGATATAAATGCAAGAAAGGAAATGAATAAATGAGGAGAGAGAGATGGAAAGGAAGGAAAAGGAAGCAGAACCCCCCAGCCAAATGGTTCTGTCTTGCAGAATGATGATTTTCCTGGCTATTACCACTAAAACATCCTTACCCTTTTATTATTAAGTTATATATTGTGTTCTGAAACTTCCTTGTTGTCGTGGCCAACTCACTAGCCTGGTTAAAGATATAAGAACAATGACATGGGGCAAAAAACAAGGTATGTGACTTAAGGGAAGGCAACCACAATAACTTTTTCTCAAGACTTAGAAAAATCTGCAAACAGTGACTGCAGTTATATGAATACACCTAGATTTTTAGAGTAGGTAGCCATTTGGATCAGAAAATGAGAAGGAAATACGTATGCCTGTTCCTTTCAGTTTATGCCAGTCCTTTGGCAGCAAGTTTCATGTTTTCTTGCTTTCGGTTCTGTTCCTGTGGTCCACAGAGTCTGGATCATTCAGAGTATTCTCTGTCTTGGCAACCTTGAGTTTCTCTTTTTTGTTCTTTTCCATTGAAATCTACAGAATTCTCCTCCTGGGATTGATTTATATGTACTATTCTAACTCACTTGCCATGCTACTTACCTAGCCAAGAAGTGATAGCATTGTTTCTGGCTCCTGTAGTAACTAGCTTGTCTTCTCCCTTTAGTTTTCAATTTCTTTTCTATCTTCTGTGACCTTTTGAGCTACTTGGCAAGAACAGCTTCTAAACAGAAACCAGCCAAAAACAACAGCAACACAACAACAACACAATGGGACTGTTCAACTTTTATATCTGGTTAAATAGTGGGAAAGAAGGTTAGATAGCCTTTTGCCTGATCCAACAGAGTTCTTACATTCATTCAGAGTACAAAGTTGACAAGCGGTGTCCTCACTGTCCTTGACTAGCAGAGCCATTTCATGGTGATGTGATCTCATCACATTGGTTATGAGAACCTTGACTGGCTGAATTCACCACCATCCAGAACACCCTTTGAAAGCAATGTTATGCCAAATCAGCTACCCAACTGAGCAGTGTGATTGGGCAAACACTGCTATAAGAGGTGTTTTTTTTCATATTACAGTTGCAAGTGTCCCCTGGCAAGTTGTTTATTTCATAATTTTTGACGGTAAGTTAACATGGCTGGTTGAATGACCACCTAAGAAAGAAACACTATTTCATGTATTTCTGTTCAGACCAACTGCATTCTTAGCACATGGTTTCAGGTGCCTAGAGCTGTCACATTCCAGAAATAGCAACACAAGCCTGTGCCTCAGAACTGGCTCATTTTTCTCTTGGGAAACATCAGCGGAGCTGAGATGTGTGAGATCCTTAATTTTAGTACTTGCAGTACCATATGCTTAAACGAAATGTTTAATATTAAAAGTGGCTGCCATTAAAAAAGTCAACTTAAAGTAACAATTATGAGAAATAACATCTGGCACATGGAAGTGCTCTCCCTCACCCAGGACAAGGATCCACCATAATGTTATTAATAATGTATGGCTAATATTGGGTACCTGGTGCTGAGCATAGCTACTAGGAGATGACAACTAAGTACAGGGGGCAAGGAATCATTAACACACAGCCCAAAGAGACATACTGGCAGCTTAATACATTTAAGATGGTTTAATTGTATTAACTATTAATAGTGTGCTATTTAAAGCTGCCTGCTTGTCAGTCCTGCTGAAAAGTAAAATGGATCTGGAGTACTCTTAAGGGTCCACAGATAAATGCTGCAGATTGATTAAAAAATGAAGCAGGAAATTCAGAAAAAGGCCTAGAATATCCCTGAAACTGGAGGGACACATGTCACCCTTGTATACACAACACTAATTGGCAAGGTTTGAAAGTGGTTGCTGTATTTTAAGCTGAAGGTTGGCTCCAGCACAGAAAACAGCCACTCATTCTTTCTACTGTCTATGTTATTTCTCTTCCCCCCCCCCAAAATAATCCCCTTCTTGCTGATCTTGCAAACTTGGATGCAGTACTAATGCATCTTAAATTTGGTATGAAATGTAGTCTGTCAATCTTGCCAAAAAAGTCTGCATGAAGCATCTTTTTAATATAAATAAATATACTATTTTTGCAGTATTTACTTTCTCCATTTATAGCTCTGTTTACACATTACAAGAAGGTGTGTAGCTCAATGAAAAACCCTAAGTGACAGAGACAAGGGTAAATGCATAAATGATAGAACTGCAATATGTTAGAATTCACATTTGCGTTGCCTAAGTGGATGAGTCATAGCCAACATATCATCATTGTGTTGGACCTCAAAACCTTTTAATTGACAAACAATTTCTTCCAGAAAAAGATATATATCACCTCCACAAAAGCTATGGTACCATTTTCACAGGTTGCTGGTGAAGGAAAAGGCATATGGGTGTTTTATGGAGAGTTTGCAAACAGAAATGAAGTATTTTACTCCAGAGACACCTGGACTCAGTCTTCCTTACTATGGTGAGGCATATTGCATTTATATTTAAATTAGCTATTATTTCTAAGTAGGAGAATACTGATCTATAACATGTCTAAATTTATGCAAATGTTATATATTTCAGGTCCTCATTTAGTCTTCCTTTTTGTAGCCCTTTGCACACTCTCACACTTTAAGTGATACTAAACTAACAGCCTACCTTTAAGGGCTCAGCGTAGAGCTCACGACTATCCCCAGACTATGCCTCATTGGTCCAAAGGACAGGCCACACAAAAGGATTGTCAAGGCAAGAGTTATGGAATATTGTTTTTGTACATGGTAACTGCAGCAAGATTATTACATGCATAAAAATGGAAAACTCTGAAACACCCACAGTGGAGGACTCGCTGGTGAGGATGTCAGAATGAGCAGAGATGGCAAAAATGACTTGTCTGATTAGAGAAAGGACAATAATATTAGTGACTGGAAACCCCAATGGACTTTTTGATGAAAAAAGGGGAAAAAATGAACTTGTCAAAAAGAAAAAAAATGAATTTATAGATTTGATGATTAGAAAGGGTAGACTATGGAAAGAAGGAAATTATGTTGTAGCCTTAGAGAGAGAAGGTAAAACATGAATGTACTTGTAACTGCTGTTAAGAAGATTGGAAGCTGCTTTTTTAACCTTTCCTTTCCTTTCCTTTCCTTTCCTTTCCTTTCCTTTCCTTTCCTTTCCTTTCCTTTCCTTTCCTTTCCTTTCCTTTCCTTTCCTTAATTTATATGCTGCCCATCTCCCCCAGAGGGTGACTTTGGGATCACAAATTAAATCAAACATTAAAAACAATAAAAAATATAAATATCTACATCAATTAGCTAAAAATAATACTACATAAAAAGACTGTATACATATATACTTTTCTTTTCTTTTTTTGCACATTTTTCCTACCTACTTATTACTCTTCTTTACTTTTTTCTTTCAAAAGTTGTATCATTTTTATTCCTTCAAAAATTTCTGTAATAAAAATTATACACACACACACACACACATACACACACACACAAGGATGGTCAAGGTATGAATCTCCTTGTGGTGCTGGAAATCGCATCCTCAGCAAAATACAACTATATCAGAATGATGCTATGTCCCCACCCAAATAATTCTTGAAAGTGCCAGAATTCTTTGTACAAATAATAGAAGGAATACAGTTATTGCAGCAAAATCCTTGCATGTTTTCTTGTAGTCTTATAATGGAAGAGATGGAAAAAGGTCTGGAAGCTGCCCACTTTTGTGAAGGTGGAAGTTTGCATCTGTTCATGGTTTGGATAACCATTAATCTATTTATCAGTCTGGGAACCAACTCTAGCAGTTATGATGCACAAATTATCCATTTGTCCTCTTTGTGTTCTCTCCCCCAGACTCCCATGTGTGAAGGATGCCTCGGCTTCTGCCAAAACTTCTCCCATGCATGGAACAGTCTCTAAAATCCATTTTGGCCAGGCCATAAACAACTCTAGAGTGACAATGGAGTGAAATGTTTTAGCTGGAATTCTTCCTATGGGGCTTTTTTCAGTAGCAATGCAGCCATCACCATGAAGAAGGAATCCCATCCTTGAGAAATAAGTGGAGAATTTCTCTTTCCCCTGAAGAAATCTGAAGAGACCATCCATTGAGATTCTTTGCTGACAAATCTGATGGAAGCTATTTGTGACTGATGCTGGAATAAATCCACCCCCTGTTCAGCCAGAGCTTTTTCTAGGTATGAACCAAGTGATTCTATTTGTCCTAATTCAGAGCGAAATACACAACAGTGAAATGTTTAAAGAGACAGCTTTTGCGAGTGATGTTACCTTTTATATTAAGGTATTCTTCTGACATTTGCTGCAGGCTTGTTATGTCCTAACTACAAGTTGCCTTTGCTACTCCCTTTCCATCCTCCAACACATGATGGATGAATAAAGTCCACAATTAATTTGCAGGCAAAACAAGCACACTTAGAGAAATGGGAATAAGTGACTTGGCATTGTTCAAGAGGGGAGGGAACATTGCTCCAAGCAGAATAACTGACAGATAAATGAAGCCCTTGAGATGAGGAAGAACAAGTTTTGTCTTTTTGTCATGCTATAATTTCTGTTCAGAATTCTCTTTTAAGGCAGCTTCCTCCTCCTCCTCCTCCTCCTCCTCCCTTTCTGCTCATGTTGCGTCTATAGCCTTTACCGAAAAGTTGTTTGAATTTTCAAGAAGGCTTTTCGTGCAGTAGTCAGAAAAGGAGGTAGCAGTTTTTGATGAAGCGTCTGAGATCCTAGATTTAGAAACTCTATCTTTTTTTAGAAGGTGGAATACAGACTAACACCAGTTAGGTGACTGGGAAGGTGATATTTTACTGTTTGACTGTCACACTGCTTTTCTAAGCCAATACAAGCAGTTTTGTGTAGTGATTAAGGTGCTGGAATAAGAATTGAGAGAACATGGGTTCTAATTCTCCTCTGGCCCTGGAGGTCAGCTCTGTCATTTTGGGCAAGTCACTATCAGCTCAACTCATTTCTCAGGATGGAGAAGGAAGCATTATGTACATGACCTTGAGGTGGGATACAACTCAATAACATCAGACAACAGTGGGCAAAGCAATTATGTCAGTGTGGTCAGAGCCAGTAAGAGACATTTTAAAAATTAAGATTTCAAGCAAACTTCTAATGAGAACAAAATAAAAATAAACCTAAGCCATCCAAAAAGACCCAAAATGTCACCAATATTTGGACAACACATTAAGCTGAATTTTGATACCATTGCTGAATTCTAATATACAATGTCAAGTAACTGAAGGAATCAAGCAAAGGGTCAAGATAGTGACCTGCGTATCCTTGGCATAGAATACCATTAAGTATTGTTATCGTTGCAAGTAGTAGAGCGATGTATATATTCCACTAGCACAGATTCAGACTAGGCGCCCTGTGAGATTGCTTCTTGATCTGTGGTCCCATAGAACACCAGAGATACAATGTGAGACATCATTATCACCAACCTGAAGGATAAACTTGTTAAAAATGAACATGCTAATAGAAAAATGGAAAGGAAAGATATGTTTTCACTTCAGAGTGAACCAAAAGAGTTTTGAAAGGAACCTCAGTCTCTGTAAGAAGAAAGCCATTTTAGAGAAAGTGGAATCGATAAATGTCAGTGATGCTAATAAACTGCTTAAGGAGGTCCCTAATTTTTTCCCCCTTGAACTATGTCGATAAGAGACAAATAATGAAAAGAAACATCTCAGCTTTACCTGAGGAAGAGATTGTTATGTTGATTAATAAATAATTTATTATATTCTTACTCTTAGCTGCCAAATCTATACCAAGTCAACAAGGGAAACTTTCAAACTATGTAACAATTGTAAAATGGTGTTCAAAGGTATGGTCTATAGCTATTGGCTGGAAAAAAAAATCACAGACAAAATTAGAATTTTAAATGAGCAAAGGGCCAAATCAGTTTTGTGGAATCTGGAATGATTATATGGCAAATAGTAGTAAGATTGAATCATGTGGTAAGGAAATATTCTAAATGTTATGAATTTGTAATGTTCTTGGAATAATTTTTTTTAAAAAAAATCTCTGCTTTATTGGATTAAAAAGAAAAATATAGGGATTTTCATAGTATGAAGAAACTTTTGAGACATTTCCTATAGAGTGGGCAAAGAGAGAGTTTGGGAAAATATAAAATTAGAGAATGCGGTTTTCATGGTTAAGAACGGAATATGCTACATTGTCACCACTCTTTTTTTTTTTCTTCGAACATGGAGGGTTTGAATTTCTTTTTCTTTTTCTTTTTGGCATGGTGAACAGAGATCATAAGTCTCAAAATGCTTCACTGCTCCAGTTCCTTCTCATAAAAAACAAATTTGGATTACAGCCTTAGACCAAAATATAAAGTAAAATACAACCAATAAAAAGCACAAATTAAAAAGTGAAAATAAGGAATCAGTATATTTAGACAACAAAATCTTAACTCTAAATGTATGTAATGAAATCAAATCATGCTCACGACTTAATTGAACTGAAAAGCTCAAATCAAAGTAGTGGTGCTAACCTTTCAAGCCACAACAGTTGGTTCTGGATATCTGAAATATCACCTCTACCCTATGAATGTGCCATCACTATCAGTCCTTTGACAGGATCCAAATTCATGTTCTTCCATCATCTCTGGGACATCTGGTAGGCACAAGGATAAAGAGACTCTTGAAATGAACCCTACATAAGCTTAGATTACTAACAAAATCCCCACTGATTTTAGCAGTTCTACAACTCCAGACTCTACATGGTAGTGACCAAAGTTATGAAACTCCCTATTATGGGAAATATGACTGTTCCCTTCTCTTTTTGTCTTCAGAAATTAGATAAACTCAGAGGACTTCAACAATATAATTTGTATTGTTATAGTCATCAGCACAGTCCAAAATGCATGGAGGGGCAGTGTGGAACCACTCCGTTTAGCACACTCTAAGCCTACAGTCAGAGTTCACTAAAGCAAGTCTGAAGTTATTTCTCCAGCAAAATGTCTCAGTAATAGCAAAGAAAGCCCCCCCAAAGTCAATGTGACTAGCAAGATTTCTCAGGGGATCTTAAATTGGAAAGGAGAATCTGTATTCCCTTTACATCTTCCCTGTGTAAAACATCAATACAATTAAAAGTTAATAACAGTAGGTGCTTTGCAACTTCAGGAAAGACAGAGGGAGGAAATCCAGACAGAAAGAAATAGGGTTCTTTTTTGCTTCCTTCTCAAAAAAAATCTGTTTGTATGCATGGGTATGGAGAATATGCCAGCACCCAAATGTCAAAGGGGACACAACTTTCACAGCTGAAATTTCAGTGGGGCCCCCTATTTGAAATGCACCCATTCCAGAACTACTTTTATTCTGCTAGAATTAGGAAGTGCAAGGTGGGGGGCGAGGGGGCAGGCAGGGGTTAGTTATTGATAAACAAAGCTAACATGACAAGAATGTGAGGTTATAAAAGCTAGACCTGGAATATCTAGTAATAGTAATTGCACGTGTGTGTGTCCCCCAATAATATACACAGTTTCTATTTGGGGATTCTTCCCAATAAGCCATAATGAGATAAAATTGTGGTGTAAATTCCCAAAGATGACAATATAAGAAAACACTTCTATTTCTAAATCCTTTTTTGCCATTAATAATTTTGCCCATGACGTTGCAATGTGCTGGTGTGTGCGCACGTGTGTTTGTTTTCCAGCACTTTTTACAAGGGAAAGTGTTGATGACAAGGAAGAATTCAAAGTGCCAAGGTTCCAGTAGACCTCTACAGGTTCCCTACTTATCTGATAGCAAAATGATGATATTGATAGAAGGAGACCATTTTCAACATCTTCCATCTTTCTGGAGTAAAAATTTACATCACTGATCTTAGGGGGTATACACTGAACCTGGACTGAGGGAAAAAAGATTCTTCATGACTTTAGTCTATTGATTATTCATTTATCCACCTGCCCCATAAACATCCCCACTGGTTGATGGCAAGGGATTCTGGGAGTGCTAGTTCAAAACATAAAGAGCCCACATGCTATTATAATATTGCATTTTTAAAAATTTCTGTATGAATTTTGCAAGCAATTTTTCTAAGAAGGCATCACTGAGTGTAGCTTTTTTTTGTAAGATACTATTATGCATCCCCCTCTCATGGATGCGTTTTTGTGCAGGTTTTAACTTTGTAAGTTATGCTGCAAAATTCTGAAAAAAATGTGGTAATACATTCTGGTTTTTCCTATGTACTCAGAAGATCTTGTATTTGATATAGTTGCCTAAACATTCTGATGGACCAGATTTCCCTTCTGTGTCTATCATAGCCGGTGGGAGCTTCAACAGCCCAGTTTCGTGTGGTGATTAAACACACAAGGCCAGAAACCAGGAGATTGTGAGTGTAGTCCTGCCTTAGGCACAAAGCAAATCGGATGACTTTGAACCAGTCACTCTTTTTCAGCCCTAGGAAGAAGGAGGTAATGCCAAACCACTTCCAAAAAATGTTGTCAGGAGTTATGACTGAGTCAAAAGCAACCCCGCCCCCCCAGAAGTATATTTCCATGCTCCCCTTCATACATTCCCTGAATCTTTCAGAATATTTAACATGCTTGATAGAAACAAGCTGAACTTACTTCTAAGTTGGATGTTGTTCTACTGGGCAATATTAGTTCCTATGTCGCAGTATAATTCATTTTCTTTGAAACGTATTTTTATCCACCTTTCATTCAGTTGCTTGCGTTCCTTATTTTGGGAAAAGGGGAATAGATTGGGTTTTTATGCTGAAAATTCATTCCAAGCATGGCTTGATTTATGAATAAGAAAAACACTGGTTCTGTAAACACTACTTTTTTACCCCTAACAACTTATCTTTATCTGGACTATCTTTCCTTACAGGGGCAAGAAGGTTTATTGATATTGAAAGCAAGATTACCTTGCTGACATGTATTTCACAGTGTTGTGTTTGGGGAGTTTATTTGAAGAGTTTCTTCCCTTGTCATTGTGGCTGACCTTTCAGAAAATACACTCACTTTATATGTAACACTGGGTTTGTGATTTGTGTAACAAAACTCAAAAACGTGGCAAACCTATTGAGGAGTTATAGAAGGGGAGAAGAAGTACTTCTGGCCCAAAGGTATGTGTTTGGTCTTCAAATCCAGTGGCCCTCAGTACAGCCATAGAGGATATCTGATAATAAAGGAATGAGTTTCAATGCCTTTAACACTTAAATCTAGTGAAAATGGAGCCTACCTTATGAGTGCATCTCCAGGATGCAAACTGGTATAACTCATTTTCTTCTGATTGGAACAGAGATACTTTCATTCTCCTGCCCCACTGGCTGATTCCCCCCCCCACCCCCCCCCCCAGGATCCTGAAGGCTTACATCACCAGTGGCAAGATTTTCATCACTACTTCTTTCCCTCAGAGGGCTCTATACTTTTCTGTCCATGATAGGGCATGGAGAAAGGAGACTTGGTATGAGACTGAGAAAATGTCATTCACTGTTCCCCCTTGATGAGCTATATTTTGACTAAAATAGTTGTTCTAGCATTGGGTTTTGCTTTCTGCATCCTAGTCCAACTATACAATGTTCAGCAGATCCTGAAATCCCCCAAAGAGATATATAGCTCCTGGAATGCCAGGACATCCAGACTACCTTTGACAGAATGGATGGTCAAGTTCTGTTCATAGAACGCCATGTAATATTTCACCATATGTTCCTCCAACAGAAGCCCAGCTGCCTGTGTGCCTGCTCTGCCTGGAGTTAGATCCACCATTCCAGTCCAATGGCTGTACTGTTCTGCTACTGCTTCAATTGCCAGATTTTCTTCTGTGAGTTCTGCAGTTGGCTTCCATTTGACCACTAAGACCTACCACTCTAGAGCTCAACCTGGCATTGGTTTCTCTGTTGAGGAAACCAGGGAGGGTGTAACTATTGTATCTCTAGGATCAAAAGCTCAGCAAGATCCTAAAGAATGACCCAAAAATCTCCTTTCAAGGAAAGCCCTTAACACATTTTTCTTATCTTCCTAGCTTTAGGAAGCAATATTTACATTATCTGAGAACTCTGTTTCAGAGAATATTTCTTACACAGTTTCTGCTGTATCTTACAGGGACTTTAGAAAGGGATGAGAGTTCTTTAAATCTATGTTCAGTTATGGGATTATCTGGCCCTTATGGCCTTTCTAAGGCCACTTGTTCACTGATAAAGTGGTGGAACAAGAGCTTTCTGGCTGAGAACCCAGTTTATAACTTTATTTGCGGTGAGCTCTCCAAGGTCTTGATGCTGCCTTACAGTGCAAAAGCCAAGATCAGTTGTGTCTCCTTCTCTTTATACACTATTATACATATAATCAACCTGAAATCTTTAGCCAAGATAAGGTAGAACTTACAAAGCTCTATACAGTGCAAACCTATTTCACTCCCACTGGGGATAATTTGCATAGGTTTCCTCCCCAATCCCCCAAAATTTTCCAAGCTGGGGAGGAACAGAAATAGGTCTTCCAGGACATACTACTTCACACTGGTCATCCGTATAGATGGCAGGTCTTCTCCTTTAACTTTCCCTCAGATGTCCTTCTCTTTTGCTTCATCTTTCTTCAAAATTTTTTTTTTAATCTTGAACTGCATTCATATTTCTTATCAGGGCTCAGTCCCTGAGCATATGAAACTTTCTCAAAAAGGAAGTATGTAATCAGTTACCTAGTGTTAATATTTTATTAAGGATTTCAAAAGGGGAACTTTCTGTCTTCTGCTTGTGATCAGCAGCGCAAAATACATTTCAAAAGGTTGAATGTCTCTCTGGCAGAACGATTCACAAACTTTATTCAGAGATGCTAGGTTGGCTCATGGGGATTGAGGGTTGCAGATGAACTATAATCAACTAGAATGAGTGGTTTCTTACCTGTAGCTCCCACACAGGAAGCTTAGTATCAATGCAAAGTTCCTTGGCAGGAGAAAACCATAATTCCTCTTTTTTTTTTCTTTTTCATAAAGACTGTTCAAATTTTAAAAAGGAGACTGATAAGCTGATGGCTGTGGACGTTCACAGAAGAAAGATAAATGGAGGATTACATCTATCATCTATCATCTATCATCTATCATCTATCATCTATCATCTATCATCTATCATCTATCATCTATCATCTATCATCTATCATCTATCTATCTCTATTTTTCTATCTATCTATCTATCTACCTACCTACCTACCTACCTACCTACCTACTTATCATCTATCTACCTACCTACCTACTTATCTACCTACCTACCTATCATCTATATCTATCTATCTATCTATCTATCTATCTATCTATCTATCTATCTATCTATCAAAAGGCAAAACCACTGATTTCAGTGGGATTTACTTGCAGTGAAGTGTGCAAAGGATTACAGCCATGGGATTGCATATATACCTTCATGTTTATTAAGTTCAAGAAAAGAGACTTTTGAGTAGGCTTATGTAGAGTTGTAAGGATCAATGTAAAAAGTAAGTAGAATAATAAGAAAGCATTATTTTAAGCCCTCTACTCTGTTCACAAAGCAAGCCTAAATATATAAGTTTTCAGAAATGATGGTTGTTCTTTAATTAGTACCCCTCTTTTGCCATCCACCACAAACACTGTTGGGCCAGGCATTCGCATGTGGTGTGATGTACATATATAAGCATAAGCATCTCAGCGACCATGAATATTTGTACATTGTTCTAAGACAATGCTAGGAAAAAAGAGACCCATGTGACTGTGTGGTTGTGTGGATGGGCAAAACTGACAGACACTTGCATTGCATTCCATATTAAAGACATTTTATAAAGGAAGAAGCTGGTGCACAAGTGATTTCCAGCACTATAATTTTGTGTCTGAATTTGGGAGTCAAGAAACAGCAGAGGGACTGATCAGGAATGCAGAGTACAAATTGTTTAGTCATTGTTGACCCAGAAAACTACCAAAGTGTCTTCTGTCAAAAATATGTATTTACATCTGTCCCCAAATACATTCTTCCCAGAGAGTGATTCTGCCCTCTGCTAAGTGAATTACTTAGTAATCCTCATGTGTCTATTAATGGTGTTCAGCAACCCTGTATTTACCAAGCAAATCTTATTAAGCAATCTGCCTTTCATATGTTAGAAAACCTGCCTAATAATCCCAAAATCTTTTTATACACAGAAGCTCAGGGGCATCACAACAAAGAATGAATTTTGATTGACAGATCAGCAATAGGAAATAATTCCTAGACATTGCCAGCAAAAAATGATGAACACCCAATCAAGGTTTTCAATCTTTCTTTATAAACTTCAGCCAGTAATTTCTTTCCAGGGCTTCTGTGAACTTCCAGAAAAATGAAGTGAGAAACATGATGATCCTAACATCTGCAAAGCTTATACTAACAGAGAAATCAATTAATATTCACACAGAGAAAGCTATAAGAAAAAAAGAATTTGTTTAAGCCATGAATGATTGCATTTGAAATCAAGATTGGAGCAGAAAGCAAGGATATTGGCCACAAAGTACCTTTCTTCTGAAATGCCAGAGAAGTAATAGATTAACTTTTAATGATAATTAACTAGTAGCCAATTGGCTGGACCAGCCAGGATAGAATTTGATCTTAGTCCTGACAATCTTATGTTATTTAATTTGATTTATATCCCATTTTACCCAAAAGATGGTTAGGAGGCTAATAGACACAGCCCAGAACTAAGACAATATCACTGAAAAATGTTAAAACTGTAGTTTCAAACACATTGAAAACACACCTCCTATAGTGAATTTTAAGCCCCTTAAGATAAAAGCTTTGTCACCATTCATACTTTAAACATTGAAAATGATATTTCATTTGCCACTTGCAAAGGCAAGTGGGAGCAATGATGGCCCCATAGTGTTGGAAGAACAATGCATTGTTATATTTGGGCATTCCAGTGTTGGCCTCCAAACTCTGAATTATTTTTCATAGTTTTTGCATATTTAAGTCGCATAATATGCTGCATAGGATAACAGATGTTGTTTCAGAGTTCATCAAGTGTATCCTGCTTGTGTAGAAAAACCCAGGGAGATCCAAACTTTTTTATCTTTTTTTTTCATCTTAGTCTCTCTATTGGTTTTAGGATGGAGAGTAGCAATTGCTGGAAGGCATGTCTGATAACAAGACAGTAGTGGAATTTAACTGCAGACTGGCAGAAGTAGGACAAGACAGTGAATATCTTATTAATCAGATTATAAGGCCAATCAAGAATTAGCCCGTCTCAAAAACCTGAATCATTGCACCACACTACAAAGACCATAAACTACTGAGGAAAAACATCCTGCCTAGTAAAGTTTTGACATGGCCTCTTCATTCACGTTTAAGTATCTGTTTTTATTAGGCACCGTGATCTTTTATTGGACAAATTTTTAGCCAAGTAAAAGCTATAAAAGAAAATAAAGTTAATAAGGAAAATGGTAAATAGTGAAAAAAGAAAAAGAAAAAAGATTATAGAGAAGTAGCATACAATCTTCTTGATAGCAATTATAAATACATTTATATTTTGTTCTCTCTCTCTAAAGTTACAACATATTTTCCTTCTTTCCATAAGCTACCCTTTCTAATCTTCAAACCTAAGTTCATTTTTCTCTTTTTTCAGCAAAAAGTCCATAAGGGGTTTTCAGTCACTGATAAATGTAGTTGTTGATCTTTCTCTAATCAAAAATTCATTTAATTTTTAAGTTAATTTTGCCGTATCTGCTAGTTTGGTCCTTTTCACCAACCATTCCTCCATTGTGGGTATCTCAGAGACTTTCCATTTTTGCACGTATAATAGTCTTGCAGCAGTAATCATATATAAAAAATAATCTTCCATGGCACTTTTCTAACTGGCTGTCCATTAATCCTCAATCTTTTTTATCCTCAATCTTCTCACTGACTCCAAAGCTTGTTGGCTCAAAGAGTGTTGATGAGGTTGTGAAAATGTCTTAGCTAACCACTGTATATGAAGCATGAGCCAGTGTTGCATCCTACAGGTGACTTAATGTTAAAACCAGCAACATTTATGATTCTAGAAAATGATCAGAGCACCCACAAATTACTTTAATAAGAAAAATTGTTTCTTTTTTTCTTAACATGAATGTGTGTTGAGCTATTTTTAAAAGTGAAGTTAGAAGCATAGTAACTGTGAGTACCAAATCCTTGATTTTTTTTTTAACATACTCCCTTGTCGTCTATCATCACCTAATTTAGTTATCATTCATTTATTTACCATCTCTCCTGCTGACTTCTCTCAGTTGACATTATCTTTATGAAAATGACTTCCCAACTATAGTACTTTATGGTGCAGAAATACGATCTGTGATATCACCTGGCTGACTCAATCTGTCACCACATGCCACAAGGAATAACCTTAAATGGTCTTAAAGTCACACTGCAGCTTTGGGATGGTGCATGTAGCATGTTAAGTAATGCCATCTGTTGGGGTCCAGGGTCTGGTAAATCATTCAAACTTTATGTAATATTAATGAAAGTCCTTCTGTCTTGGAGCTCAAAAGTCGTAAAGATATGAACACAAACTGACTGAAAGAGGCCAGGGATTCTCAAACAGTGTGGTGACTGACAAAAAAGTGCCAGGAAAACTAAACTACCATCTTGGATCCAGCCACTATTTTCTATCTCCTGGGCAGAGTAGGTCCCATTCAGCATTCAACCTTCCTCTTTTCAGGCAACATGAGGGTCCCAAGATAGGAAGAATTCAGTTGAATTGATGGGTGAGATTTTAATTTGATTCATCTTTTTTTCCGGCAGGCTCCTGCATCTGAATAGCACATGACAAGACTTGGTGAAGGTTATCACATCTGAGCTGTAGAAACCCAAACAATTTTTCTTTATCACTCTGATGTCATCACCTGGATTTTTGCAGCCTGATTTGATAGCCCTAGATGTTGTCCCTGTCCAAGAAATGTTGCAAATTTCTTCAGAAAGGAGATTGAAAGAACTTGAGATTCAAACCCTTTGAATGTGTCACCGATCCCATCAGACAAAGGGCTTTAAGGATGTAACCTGAAATATGAATAGCAGCTATCACAAACTAGAAGTGGTCATCTTCAGTGCTTTTGAGTCTTCACATCTGCTTGGAACATCTCCATTGACAATAAAAAGTTCCTCAGTGGTAAAATGTTTCTGCCCATTAAAACGAATCACTATGTAGCTACAAAAAAGAAGAAGAAAACCTAACATCTTCATGTTAATGTTGGGTTTTGAGCAGGACAGTAATAATTTTTTCCATTGTTTTAACTCTCAGTCTGCTCCCATGTTATGACTTCCTGAATCAACCTGAATACACACCTATTCACTGATGGTCTCCTGCTTCCTGCTTCTCACTTGCTACCTGCTCGTGGCTCAGCTTCAGTGCAAAAAGAAGGGACACCTAGATGTAATTAAATGCCCAGGGAAAGTCCCAGCCATAAATGACATGGGTAAGGAAGGATTGAATGTTGCATGAGAGTTTTAGCCTCTGGAATTGAACCCTTGCCAGACAATGAGAGATACAGACAGAACCAGGTATATTAGAATACACTTGTGGTTTTATATTGGCTTCTCCAAAAAGTGTTCTTAACTTCCTAGGATGGGCTACAGTCCTAGTATTCCCTGGTAGTCTCCCATCCAAGTAATAGCCAGACCTGACCAGGCTTAGCTTCCAAGTTCAGACAAGGCTGGCTAGGTTTTATCAGCCACCCATGAGGCTTTGAATAGTGTCAGTCAAATTGCCATCATATGTAACAATCCAATTATTGGGCATGTTAGTAACAGCACAATAATTGTGTTTTAGTTTCTTCAATCTATACATCCAAGGTAGCAAAGTGAACCTGCCCCCCTGCCCCAAATATATCTCCTTCAAGTCAATCTCCAAAAGATGAAATGCATCACCAGCTCCTGGGATGGGAGATACCTAACAGTAAAACCTTGTTGCCTTCTGCCATGTATAGCACAGATAATTGGAAATGTTTCATTTGACTGGATTACTTATTGCTTAAAGAACTTGGATGACTGGAGAGGATGTGTGTAAGGGTATATGAAAACTAGATTTGAAGAGAGGGCAGTTTTAAAGATACACATCTATTCAATGAAAAGGAATAGTACTTCAGTAAGATGGACTGACAGTGAGAATTTCTTAGAATTCAACACTGAAGGTGAACTTCAACAACAACAACATGGAAAATTGGGTCCCCTGTCCTTCTGTACAGAAGTACAGAAAACCAATAGGCACAAGACAGTAGTTGCCAAATGTTGATAAAGAGAGTTTTCTAAATGATCAGTCATGGGATTATCAAAGTCAACAGGGCAAAGACTGAGAAGACTATGCCATCTTAGAGTGGGGAAAAGGGTTTGCAAATGGGTGAATCAGTCAATTTGGTTTTCTCCCACATTCTTTTCTCTTTTTTAAGATCTCAGGTTCCTTCCATATTATTTATGAAGAAATTTGCAAATGACTGGATAAGCCTTCTTGTCTCATAATAATCTACCTGATCTGAGTTTCAAAACCTTCTTAAGCTGTTGGGTTCTCCAGATTTGTGTGGTTTGCAATAAATCTTCATGGCCTTCTGATTCCAATTGCCAGTAACAACAATAAACATGTCTTAGTTACACTGCTGAAAAAAATGCACTAGTAGTGGGACCAGGAATTTACGTATAAACGCACTTGTAAATTTGACTCATGGTTTTAATAAAAAAATGAAGTAGGTGAAGTAGATAGTGAAGCCTGAAGTCTGGTTACTGTTTGTATGTTACAGAGTAGATGGCTTAATGATCTCAATCAATATAATGCAACTTTGTATTTCCAAATACTTGTCCAAAACCCTGGTGAGACACTACAAATCAGAGTAGACATTAGTCAGCCAGGTGGATCAATGATATAATGAACTCAGTATAAAGCAGCTTCTAATATTCATGTCTCTGAATATGTTTTGAAGTTTAACATATGCCAGGCAAAAACATATGGATTTGGGTGGAATTTTATGAATTTTTGCTTGATATGTGAGCTCCAGGAGATCACAAAGATGTCTCTTAGTGGTATGTAGATTGGGTTGATCTAAGGTGGCAAGTTGATTTATTTGGGGAACAAAAAGATTTTCAGCTCATGCACAAATATGCATCAAACTGATAGATTGCTTCCAAAGCCAACAATTCAAATTGAGATTTCAGGATGAATCAACAATTTGATGCAGGAAATTGATCTGAGATTTGATTGTGTTACCAGTAAATCTCTGAATCAAATGTTTGCTTAGCCCTAGCGTGTCCCTAATTTAGTGTGTGTAATGTTACAAGGAATATATTTGGCCCTCCTGAAATATGGCTGGAGAAAAACACATGCCTAGATTCAGTATGGCATGGACAGTGACAGTGACCAACCTTAGCTTCCACATAATCATGTATTATAGAAATATATTTCCATATAATTTCAGCAGACAGGTTCACCAGAGAGTTATTTTGTAGCTGAGAGAATGTCACTGAGAAACTTATCACTTACCAGTTTCAAAATGAAAGTCAAAAGGCACTTAATCAAATTATTATTGTTGTTGCTGTTGGTCACATAGTCATCCAGATGTTTAGACTGGATTTGGCATTTTTGTCCACCTATTGAGTCCTTCCCAAGGACATGGGATAGGCAGATGTTGTTTAATAATATTAAAGGTATTGTCGCAGGATGTAAGCTGTTCCAAGTAAAGCTGCCTTTTGCAATTGACTGATGGTGATTTTGTCAATGATGATGGTCTTCAAGTGGTGCTCCAGATGTTTTGGGATTGCACCTAAGGCGGCTATAACTATCTTTGCTTTCTTTTGCCACAGTCATTCTACCTCTATTTGCAGGTCTTTATATTTTGTGATTTTCTCCAGTTCTTTCTCTTCTCTTCTGCCATCTCCAGGTATTGCAGTGTCCATTACCCAGACTTTATTGTCTTTCTTATTAACAATTGTTAAATCTGGGGTGTGGTGTGGTAGATGCTTGCCTATCTGAATTCTAAAGTCCCAGAGCACATTATTATTATTATTATTATTATTATTATTATTATTATTATTATTTCCCTCTGGCTTCCCCACTTCATGCTAATAGGACATCTGAAAATAGTCCATATGGCCAAAATAGATGATCATCTCCTCAGCTTGGAGAGCCTTCAAGGGTCACTTTAACACTGCCCCATTCTTTTATGGATCTTGTCTCCTGGGATTTTTTGCCAGTTAGTGCAACAATAACCAACTTCAGATGTTGAAGTTGCCGTCTTCATGTAATTAGATTCTTGAAGAGAAGATGAGCTGCAATGAAAAGTGTGGTCCTTGAAATCCTGTTGAATTGGTCCCCACCTTCCCCTGTTGTCTGATTTTCCCCACACTCCCCAGAAGGAGACTGAAATAATGATAGCAGTTATCTCATTTTATTATTTTGTGATTGCTTGACAAGCAATGGGTCGTTTTTGTCCACCATTTTCCCTGCAGGCAAGCATTCCACAGTAGTGATATGAAGCAGTAATGAAAGCCTGGCAGCATTCACTATTATCTCAATACAGCATGAACTTCTTTAACTACAATTATTTCTTTCTTATCTGACCCACTGTTTATGAGCTGCATAAGTTGGGGAATAGATTGTAACTCTCCATAGCTGTTCAAACAAGTCTTTGAATGCACTGTTCTCAAGTTAGAGAGGATTAAATAAAAGGGTTTCCAGGTTTAGGATTCTATAGTGAACCCTATATTGTAGATATATAACCCTATATTGTAGAGATGTTAAAGAACTCTGACACAAATATTTTGCAGTCCACCAAATCTAGATTGCATCACAGTGCAGGTAGTAATAATGCATGAAGTCTGTTCTCATACACTATTGTTTGCTAGGAAAGTTTAAATCACAGTATTTTCAGGAGCGTTGCACAAAGGTGAGTGTAGGACTAGCATATTTGGGCTGCAAACATCAATACAACCAGTAGGTGGCAGAAAAGAGTCTGTTTTTACATTTGCCTCTAGTGGTCATCTAGAGGTTTGCAGCCCAGATATAGTAATCCTATGTAATCATAATTAGGGGTTATTTGTTGTTAAATAAAATGCATATTAGAGAAAGTTATAAAAACTCTTGTGCTAGGTGGAGTTGCTCAGGGGAGGAAGGATATTTTATAACACTTCTCTGCAAATTCTATCTATTTATCTATCCATCCAAGTTTCTCATTTTAGCTGAAGCTAAAGTGCCTTGACCAACACTGGGAATGTTGCACTTAGTTATTTTCTCACATTTCTGATTAATGATAATAATACTATAAAGTCAGTGAACCAACCAGCCTTAAGCTGGATAAAAATAATATGTAAATATATGAAGCACTCACAAGGACCATGTTTAGACATATTTGAGTATCCCTAGAGAAGGATAGGGAAATGGCCAAATTCAAATATGAAGTTTGTTGGACCTTAGGCTGGCACAGGTTTCAACCTAATATCTCACACAGTATTTCTGCGAGGACATTAAAGAGATCCATGGTAGAAGGCAGGATGAAAATGTAATCCATAAATATTTGATTAAACAGTGCTGCCTATTGGGACCTAGGAAGCATACCTTCTCTGTTGTGGCATCTGCCCTCTGGAAGACCATTGTCCCCAGAGGCATGTATGGCTTCAACCCTGATGATCTTCTGAAAATGTTGGAGGTCTGAATGGGGGTAAAGTGGGTCCTGAGCCCTTGTCCATTGTCTTGTTAGATTGTATGTTTCTCAGGTGTACAGTGTTCTTTTTGCTGAGTTTTATGGTCTTTTCTTAATTTTGATTGTAAGCTCTCCTGAACCATCTGGAGTCAGGCAATCTCTAAATTTAGATGGATGGATGATATGGCTGATTTATACAAGCTTTATTCTAAGTCTGAAAATAATCATAAACAGACTAAACAGAATTCCACCCATACTTTTGGTGTTTTCAGGCTTTATTTACTTATTTGATAGGTTTCTAGCCTGCTTTTCCTTCGGGGGCTCAAGAATGGGCAAAATTGTACCCTGTCATGGCAACTAGTTCATCCTACTTTGTGGTAATAAGCTATTTTGTCTTTCCTTCCAAAAGGAAGTATACTAATTTGACTTTGACAAGGAGATTATTCCACTGTTTGAGAACCATTACTAAAAACACTCAGAAAGGGCAGGTTGCTGACACATGGATATGGAGCTTGGGGAGAGAATGCCTCTTTAAATCAACACATCTATATCTCTTCATTAATGGCAGGTGTGTACAATGCATCTTCCAGCACAGGAAACCCCATTGCCTCTAAAATTCTAGGGACTGAAACAAATTACTCTCCCATCTGAGGTGAGACTGCCATTCTGGGGTACTTCATTTTGAGGAGTGTTCTTCACACTGTGCTTATTGATTTCATTTATATTTTGCCTTTTGAGTTGAATAAATAAGATAAATAAAGATTCCCTCAAGTCAGTTCAACTCCTGATGATTATATGGAAACATCCATGTTGTTTCCTTGGTCATAGAGTCATGTGTTGGTTTAATGATGGTGCTCACTTCATTATCTCCACCCTGGGCTGAATGGAATTCCTGTACTAATGTCAGAAGGTTTTCAGAGACTAGTTGGGGGCTCAGACTCAACCCTAGCAAGACAGAGTGGCTATTAAATCCCAAACCTACAAATTCTAGGAATGTACCAACTATGACTTTTGAAGCGGTTATCCTTCCCCAAAGAGAACAGGCTGACAACTTGGGGATCCTCCTGGACTCACCCATCCTGCAGATAGAGATCAAGCCCAGAAAATCTGTTGCCCAGCATTAGCTGGTATGTCAGTTGTGGCCTTAAATAGAACAGCAGGCACTGAAGATTGTCACTCACGTTCATGACATCTCTCATTTAGATGACTGCAATTCACTTTATTTGGGGCTGCCCTGGAAGACCTTCAACTGATACAAAATGCAGCAGCCAATGTATCCATGTAATCCCTTCACTACTGCCATGCCATATCACTGCCACAGACATTAGATACCACTATGTCTTGGAGTGCAGTTCAAGGTGATGGTTATTATTTATAAAGCTCTATGTAGCTCAGGGCATGTGTAGGCGACTGCCTATCCCAAACAGATTCTGCTCACCCTATTTGAGCAAACAGAAAATGCCTGCTGCAGGAGCCCACCTACTATGAGATGTGATGAGAGGGAAGATCCTTTGGATTAGCTGAATCCCTTCTTCTCCCACCTCCCAAGGCAGCTCCTACTCTCACAGCCTTCCAAAGTTTTTGTAAAGTAGGTCCTTTTGGAAGACCTTCAAAGATTGAGTATTTATGGGTTATTAGTACAGAGAGATGAATGCTTGAATATCGCTTTTGTAGTGGATGTTTTATTATTGCTGGATTTATGGTTGTGTTGGTATTGTATTGCTTTTGCTCATATATACGCCATTTAGTGTCTTTTAGACTAAAGCCATCTACATGTATCATAAACAAACAAATCAGGAAGTTGCTATTGCTTCTCTGGGATTTTATTTTTAAAAAACTTCCTAATCTAGTCTACAACGTGGGGATTTTTTGGTAGCAACCCCCCCCACCCCCCCCATCATTCAAATTGAGCATTATCTAAATATGAATAATGTCGGACACAGCTTAGCCTTTGCAAAACCAGCCAAGGTTGGCAAGGCACTACTGCTTGCTGAGACATTCCAATGTGTAGTCAATGATTAAAAAGAGGGGGAAACCGTTACAGTCAAAACTCAAATCAATCGAAGATTAAAAAGTTATGATAGAGATTGTGTAAACAGAGAGGGACTGAGGGCCAAACCCAATTCCCATGGGAGGACAGTCCTCAGCCTGGGAAAGATGCAGACGGTGACTTCTCCATGCCGGGCACTTAAGATGCTAACAGTGCAACATCTGTAGAAAGACCTTTCCTTCAGATCCAGAGAAGTTCACAGTGGGAGAGATGGTCCCTCAGATGGTCCTAATCTGTTTAGGGCTTTAAAAGTTAAACACTGCTTGGTCAACGATTGCCAACCTGTGCTTATCCTTCACTACAGCCCTCTTATGTCCCCTGAATCTTGCCTAGCTGTTCCACTTGCAACTTCCAGACATTTTTCAAGCGTAGTTTCTGGCATGAAGTAAGCCTGTCAATCTCTAGCAATAACCTTTATCCTTTTTACACTACACATTACTGGAATTGGTGAGGTTAGATAACTCTGGGGTAAGGTATCATTAAGAAAGGCACCCTGGGAATTTATTATAACCGTAGGGAAAAGAGCTTATTTGGAAGGTTACGGCATTTTTTAACATCACGATTCCTTCATTACCATTCTCCTCTTTTGGGACAGTAAATAAAAAGAGGGAAAATGGCCAGAAATGTGACAACTGGGACGTACGCAATTTCACAAAGATTGTTTTGGTCTGTGTATATGTGTGAAAAAATAATAATAATGAATTAAGTACATCTTGGCAGATGCAGTCAGAAGTATCCTAAATGAATGCCTTGGTTCCCTTGAAGAATATTAAGTAACTCAGAGGAAGTTTAGACAGGTATATCATAAAGGAACTGGTTGTTCAAAGACAGCTGTCAATCATTTTCCAGCACGTGTGTCTGTGTGTGTTTGTGTGAGTGAAATGAGGGGAGTTTTCCATGAAGGCACCATCATTCCCCAAAGTTTCTCTAAAACTTAACTTTTAAATTTGATGCAGATTGAGTACTACCTGATGTTATTAAGCATTGTGGCTGTATTTTTCCCCCCCACCTCTTGCTTAAAATCCCATCTTGATTTAGGGGCAATGAAGACATATAGCGGGTGCCCTTGGGAGTCTGAAGGATCCCTGGTCTTGAACACATCTCGTAAAGGGGACCCTATCACCATTCTTGATCATTTGTTCAACTGTTTTTAGTGCCTAGAAGCTTCTCCGAACATTCCATCAGAATCTACCTTCCTGTAATTTAAATCCATTATTCTGGGTCCACAAGATTTGGATTACAAAAACATGCAAATAAAGGAGGTGCGTAAATCTCCCTATCAGGATCTGTGTTTTTTGGCTGGGTCAGCCGCAGCATGGTCTATGGCTCCCTGAAGCCATAGTTCTCCTGGAGCTAGGGATAAAGCTTAGTTGAGAGGATGGACATTGATATACTGCACCACTATCTGATCTGGATCCAGCAGATTAGGTGAATCTAGGAGGCTTTTCTGTACTGTGAGACCCAGATCAGCAGGGGTTGCTCCAGGGACCTAGGAAGGCTGTGCTTCTGAAGTCTGAGAATGCAATGGACCAGGAGGGGTAATTTCTCTCTTTGGCTGGTCAAAAATCAGGATCTTTATGCTTTGTCTGTCCAATGTGGAATATTCAGAGGATTCCTCAATCATCATTTTATCTGGTTCCCTAGTTCTGGCTGTCTTAAAATTCTTCAAAATACCTCTTTCCTCTTGCATTCAAGGCAATCAGCATATATAACATTTGAACTCCAATCGACTTTTCAGCAGGATGTCTATGTGTTGATTCCACCTCCCCACAATGGAAGTTTGATCTCTATAGGCAGCCCTGACATTAAAGCTGAACAGGAAGTCAGATTTGCAAAGGGAAGGATAGTTCCTTGTAAGCATGGCCTTGCAGTAACCCCGAATTTCCTCCAATTCCTTCCACATTATGAAGCGTTTTCCTCCCAAAAAGGCTAATATGGTGCATTATTAGGATTTGAAAGTTGAGGTGGTCTCAGAATAAGGTAAAAGGGAGGAGGTTTCTGATCAAATTTGGTGTTGCATGATATGAGCTGAACATAATCTTTCCTAGGTGCTACGCCAGTCCAAGCTAAAGCACCCCCATCTATGACAGTTGGGTATGAGCCTGTGTTGTGATTTGGCTTTAAAAAGGGAAGGAAGGAAGGAAGGAAAAGAAAGAGAGAGAGAGAGAGAAAGAGGAAAGAAAGAAAGAAAGAAAGAAAGAAAGAAAGAAAGAAAGAAAGAAAGAAAGAAAGAAAGAAAGAATGAAAACTACAAGACTAACTGGAAACAATTAGCCTTAATTAGCTACAGGAATCCAACAACAAATGTCCTTTGTATTCCATGTAGATTCTTTTTAGCTTAAATCCAAAAAAACCCCCCAACATCTAAAAGCAAACTGTTCCCAAATGAAGTTCATGGATGTGACTTGTGCCAAAACTTTGGCACTTTTAAACAAATCAGTGTTATTAAATATGTAAATATATTTATGGCATGTGCTTCTTCTATTTCCTTGTAACAGAATTACCAGGGAATTGATGGGTATTTGATATCATTCTGGAAATGTTTGTATAGCCTTTCCTTTCCTTTTTCCTTTTTGAAGAATATTTAATTCCCCTAAATGAAACAGCTGACTGCAATAACTACTGCAGATTTCTTTATAACAAGCTTCACAATCTGCAAAATGAGGCAGTTAATATACCCCCTGCAAAAAAAAAAAAAGTTTGCAAACAAGGATATAATAGTGCAGCCTAGGATTTCAATGACTGTTTTCTGTAAGTCTCCTGAAACTTACCTGGTGTTGGAGGCAGAGGTGAGTTTTGTAACAGAATGGATTCTGAAACAATCATTTTAATTTTCCACAATGCTGATGTATAGTAGCATCTCATAAGAAGCACTGTGGGTAATTAAATTGGTATTTTCCAGCCAGTTTTTCAAAGAGGATCCCAAGGTTTCATCAACTGGGAGCCCTCCTAGAACTCTGGACCCTGGCAACTACCCAAATATGCCATATGCTAATGCTATGCTTGATTCATTACTTAAGTCATATTTTATGGAGGTAAGAGATGGCTCCTTCGAGAATGAATGTAATTGTCTCCTTGATAATACTGCTTAAATGAAACCCAAATATATGAAAATGCACAGAAATAGGAAGAAAATTAGTTTTAGAATCCTATCACACTCCATCACAAGCTGACCAGGGATCTCTTGCTGAAATCCAGACAAGATCCTTAATCACTGATGCACTTATAAAAAGAATTGGACAATTCTCTGTTTGATTCATCAGAGCCAGGGTCTGTATTCAATTTGTTGGCTGGGGAGGCAGAAATATGCTGCTGGAATGGTGTGGCAAAAGCTGATTTTGAAGGAACGTTTGTGATGAAACGTAGTGTTCTGAGCAACAAATTTAATAAATAACAACAGTAACAACAATAGCCAATCAATAGTCTTAATTGAGAGAAAAAGAGAAAGTCTATTAGCCCTCATCAGGCTTAAGAGCTCCCAGAATCTGCTGGATTGCCTCCAACCAAGTACATAATAACTCAGCACTGTTTTAGTTCATTTGACTTATTTTGCAATCTCTTCTAGTAGGAAAGATGTACGTTTTCTGAATTATAACCCTGTGATAGCTGACAAACATTGATGAAGGGAAAGAAAAGTTTCCTGTTATAGAGCCAATATCTTATAATTATCCAATATATGTGCACAGATAGATTCAAAAATGCATAGTTCACTTAGCCTGGATTACATTACTCAACGGTTGCTTTAGTGTAGAGAAGTTGCCAATATCCTCCACCCACCCTGCCTTCATGAACATCAACAAAGAAAATGTTAGGTTTGTGCAAATTGCATAGTGACCTTTCAACAAACTGTTCACTTACCAAGACGATCTTCATGGATTGTTCTGTGTCCTGAGACAAGTATTCACCCCCACATGCTGACAATCCTGCCATGATGCATATTAAATATTTTAATTATTAAACAACTGCCATATGCCAATAAAGTAAAGACGCTTTATTTGAGCCGTTTGCCAAGCAAAGGGATGACAGACAAAGACCAAGAGGTAGCAGAGTTATGGAGACATGCATTTTAAAATCTTCATCAGCCTTTCATATCTGCATTATCCCTAGCATCACTGAGATAAGGAATAAGCAAATGATAGATGTACTTCCTTTATTATTTTGGTTTGTTACCAATGGATCATTTTTATTTCTGGCCTTTTGTCCCTCAAAGATGGACAACCTCTTTATTCTTTCCCATCCAATGGAATGTTCCGAAAAACAATAAGTAAAGAGGGTTGAGACCCTGGTATGTCTATCGGTATGTCTATCTGTCCATCTGCAGGGTAACTCTCCAAAAACTAGACAGAATGGGACCAAATTTGGTATGGTGAAAGAAACCACCAAAAGAAAGATTGGGTTAAAAAAATGGTCCAGATGTGGGTGGGGGCTGCCCAGGAAAAAAAATGTTGCTCTAGGTCATTCTAAGGCCCCATTCTTCTTCTTTGCTACATGTATGATCTAGAGCAATGTTTCTCAACGTCAGCAATTTTAAGATGTCTGGACTTCAACTCCCAGAATTCCCCAGCCAGCATGCTCATGATGTCCACACATCTTAACATTGCTGGGGCTGAGAAACACTGAACTAGAGCATAGTTATTTTAAGGGGCTAGAAAGAATTTAAAAATCATGCTCTGCATGCTTTCTCTAACCCATTAAATGCATTATTTCCATTCTTGGGGCTATATGGAGTGTAGGGATGAGTCAGTAATGAATTTACCAATCACACTTTTTTTTCCTGTAACATCTGTCTCATTCTCTTTCTTTGCTTGATACCCTCTGTCTGCCCTATAATGGCCTGCAGGAAAGCTGTACGTGATATGCCCAGGAGATCCCAAAAAGAGAGGAAGACAACAGAAACTGTAGAAGCAGAAGGACAAAAGAATCTTTCCTTTTGGAACGTATCTCAGATACCCTTCAAGCCATTACCTTGGCTTATACCAAGTTTCTTTGCATTATCTCCCTCCCAGTCTGTGCAAGTTCTCCAAATGGGAAACAGATTCCCATATGGAAGCAGTGATGCAATAGTAGGTTTTACAAGGTTGTGGCTTATTACCCTGCTCAGTGACACTGAAGGATAGGTGAAGGTGAGGATTGATAGATGCCATGTTTCATGAAGTTCTCCCCATCCATCTACTGTCAGCAGTGGGTAGAATTGAGGCATCCACAATTAGCCACAATGATGCCAAAATTATGAAATGTATACAGTGACCCAACACAAGCTACACCTTTTCATACTTGTGCTCTTACAAGCATTTCATCCTAACCCCTTGTCCTCCTGTAGATGCCTCTGGTAATATCTTCATTGTCTAATGGAATTAAATCACAGCTTTACTCTGCAGGATGGAGATAGCCATGAACTTCAGTCAGAACCCGTTGCTTTATCTGACCACGTGGGCTGAATTATTAAATTACTAGTATGTCTTAATGGACAGTCATTTGCTGAGAATTTGGGTCAGTAGACGTAACCTTGGTAAGTAATTTTTCTGCCTGCTATTGTTGATTTGTTAGCAACAAGAAGAAGAAAAATTCTACCGCATTTTTCCAGCCCAGTGTTCTTTCAGTTTGATGAAAGAGAATTTCCTTATAACTTGAAAGAAAAAGAACAATTCAGAGACATTTTGAGGGGTGGAATGTTGTATTCTTGCACACTCCAGGAGCCTTCAGCCTTCCTGACTGCTCATGCATTTCTTAAATCTTAAAAGAAGACAACATCAGGAAGGAATTCTTCCCATGCCCCTTCCTCAACCTATCCCCTGGCCCCATTGATGCTACTATCACTGCTGAGCAGGAATCCTGGTCTTGAGAAATTATGAGATTTTCTCCTCCTGGATTTGGAGAAATTATCCATCCAAATTCTGCACCCACAAATTAGGTGAAACTTTTTGAAATATCATTTGTTCCTTGTTCGAAGACAAACACTGGCACCTGTCCCACTTGTATTTCCACCAGTGTATCTTGTATTGAGTTTGGAAAGCCAAATGTTGGGGGGAAATGATTCTAGGCTTATGTTTTAAGAAATGGGATTTACGAGCCTGAGAACATCCCCAGTGTTACAACTGGATGATTTTTTTCAATCTTTTTCTAAAGCCATTTTAGATGACACATGAAAGCTGTTTGAAAGTTCTGAAAAATATGATGTACAACCATTTCAAAGGAGAAGCTGAGTGTACTTCTGAAATTGCCAAGGGATTTTCACCTGGGAGCAAATTGTAGCCAATCTATAATTAGGATGGCTTTGATAAAACAAGTCACAAAACTTGCGTAGGCATTCTTCTCAAGAACAAGGAGTGAATTCTCTTGTGCATTTTTCTTTTCATTGTCCATAGAGATGAATACATAGTGAAAGTTGTCTTATTAGGGGAATTGAGAGTTCTTAATAAAACATCAAATATTGCTTAAGGAAGTTTGTGATACAATAAAATCGTACGTGATGGGGAGAATTTAAATTTTCAATAAGTCTCAGATGGTGGTGAATTCAAAATTTTGACAACTGCATTGATCAAAGAGATTAACTTATAAGAATTGCATTTTTTACTTAAGAAAAAACTGAACAAGATGGTTCTCTGTCATAGTATTTAGCCACATTAGCTCAAATGCTGGGTAGCATTTCAAACTTCAGAAGAAAAAAAAGTTGGGTAAAGAAAAATAATAAATCACAACATCAGCTTTCAGAGTTTGCAAACAGAATCTTCAAAGCCTGTCAGGGTTTCCTTCTGTCCCCACTTACGCCATGCAGAATCAAGTTGGGGTTACTTTGGGTCTCTTTCTCACACTTCTCCTTTTCCAAAAACTGAGTCATTTTTTGCTTTCTTGTTTATCTCTTAACAATTCCGCTAATGGATCCTGCATTCCTTCATCAACATTATCTCTGCATTCTTCTACCCAGACAAAGTCATTCCCCCCTTCCTTGCTTCAGAACTTCTGCTGTCTTACCCTCAGCTTTTTAATGGACAATGCTAGAGGTTCAACTTGGGACTTTTCCATGAAAGACACATGCTCAGCCATTAAGTTAAGCCCATCCAGTTCACCATGATGAGTGAAGATAATGGCAGACTTACCAAGGATAATTCTCAATCACAAGGTATACCAATTACCAGTAGCACAACTTGAGATTGGTCATTAGGTGTCAAGGGTAGACATGTTCTTCTTGGGTGCAGCCACTATTTGTGGAATGTATCAAGACATCAAGAACTGTAGACTTTCATACCTGAAGGATTGCCAAAACATTATTATACAACACAAGAAAAATAAATGCACCCTTTATTTTTAGCCATAGACTGCTAATATCTGTTGTCGTTCAACATTTGAATTAGTCTTCTATTGACTAAGAAGAGGACTGCTGAGCAATTGATTCAACTTTGTAGAGTTGCTTTGTTTATCACATACATTTCCAGCATTTCTTGAATTTTAATGCTAAATGACATTGTATACGTGTAGCTGTACAAAACAATCTGGTATAATAGCATAATTACTTAATACAAATATTCACTGAGATCACCCCTGCACAATAATACAGAAGATGATTTACCAACATGATTCTGTACCCACAAGGTATATCTGTAATTTGTAGCAAGTCATCTCCTAGCAAAGAGAAGCTTTAAGAAAAGCTTAAAAGATCTGGATAGAAGTGGACAAATTCTTCTCACTCTAAGAGTGGATACAGTTTCCCAACATTTCTAAATCACTCTCTGGAAAATGGTGATATAGCAACCTTTTCTTCTTGCTTGTTAATACGAAGGATCTGCAATCTTCTTTTTTTGATTGAAATCAGCAGAATAGATCTTATCCAAGGGAGAGAGAAAAGTAAAAAGTAACTCAACAGGAAGGACCCATTTTTGCCTCCATCATCTTCCGAAAATGGATAGGGAAAGGAAATAGAGGGGAGCTATTGAACTCTTTGCAACCTAGTCTTTTCTTGAAATTTAATATAGCCAAGTAGGGAAAATCCTTAATTTCCCCTTTGCCACTTTATAAACGTGGTTCTTCCCTGTATTTCATTAGATCTGAAATAGGCATTGAGCTTTAGAAGGCTACGTATATCTGCATGAACCCAACTTACCTCATCCCACTCCTAAGAAATATATTAGAAATCAATTTATATGTTCATGCATACTGGCTCCTCAACAGAATTTGACTTTATGAAAATGAGGTTACTGTAAGGGCCCACGGATAGGATGAATTTTCATTCTTATGAGCTAGGCCAGGCTCTGGTATTCATAAATTCCATTTCTATTTTTCTATGCCTCAATTAAGGCCTAATAATCATGTTCAGAATCTTGCTTGTGTTAATTGTACTGTGAAAGCTTGACATCTGGACTTCCCCCCTTGCATCAGAGAGGAGTAAAACTAATCAGACAATTTCTGATAATTGAGGCAGGGACAAGACTTTATCTTGGCTTCCCATCCATCACTTTCCAGGTACTTGCTCTTTCAAATCCACTCTTGTCTCCTGGCAGCAATTTCTCAAGGCTTGTCTCGATTGGAAGGAAATATGTGCATCTGAGTCTTAAATTAGCTAACAAGGTGTAGTCTGAATTCTGATGGCCTTCCTCATGACAAGTTGGCACCATGGAAATTGTGAGACATTCCAAAGAGGTATTCTTTAGAGGAGTGGCTGGTCTGAATGAAAGTGAAAGTAGAAGTTGCCAAAAGATGAATGAATACATGCTAAATTGATGTCAGCTCACGGCAGCTTACAAAAATCAGAATTAAAATATCTACAGTAGCAGCATAAACAGCCATCTTAAAAACATAAGATAAAATGTAGGTAGTAAACTATTTACAATAATATCCATATAATCTTCAGTGTAAAAATGCCCATGGTTATATCCACATTAACTTAAATAATCAACATAATTGTACAACAATGTCAGCCACCACCACACTTTCCATCTAAGCCTAACCAACCCATCTAAGATGGTCATCAACTCTTCCAAGGCCTCCAGAACAGTTCCATCTTCAATGCTTTTGGAAAGACTTATGAGGGGTGGAGGGAAAGACAATCCAATTTCTAAAGAAAGACGGTCCCATAAAGTTAATGCTATTGCAAAGAAAAATCACCTCCATAGCCCTCCTAATGTCATGAAAATACAGGACAAGCAACAACCCCTCCCTGCTTGAACATACAGGAAATGGCAAGTCTGAATGGAATGATGTCCATGTGGCACAAATCATAAGGGGATGGGGCAAAGATGACTAAATTAAATATTATTTAATTAATTCCATTATTAAATTAAATATTCATTTAAAATACCATATGAACACAACTTTGGTTAAAATTCCCCACCTATATTCCATGTGCCAAACCTATTCCAGTGGCACATGGAAGCTTCTCCCTCTTGCTCTTCTCATGTGCTCTTCTGATGGTGTTATCCACAGAGTCACTCAGTAGTATGCATATTCTCTAAGACTGGAGAATGATTCTTGTTCTTGTCCATCAACTGATCTCATTATGTTCTTGTCATTGATAGCCTCATTATTTCTAGAACTTAGTCTACTCCATCATCAGGTGTTTGCTTCAGGTGGCCTCACATAGCTGGAGTGGCTCTTTCTGTGTTTTCAGTTGTACTTGCTTCATGTCCTGCAACTATTTCTGACTTAGCATCTGTGTTTTCCTCTAGTGACTCTTTCCCCATTCTTTATATTCCTAGTTTGGAGCAATACTGATTTCTATACTTTCACATCGGGTCTACTCATTTCTTGTCTTTTAGTAAAGCACCTACCAGGTTGATCCACAGGCATATAATACAGGGCTAGAACACCACATACCAGAACCTGAAGACAATTTGAAGAGCCTGAAGCAAAACACCTGGAGCAGATCTGCAGAAATGAAAACAATTCTGCAAAAGTTCCCAGCTTTTCCTCGGGCAGTGCTTCATGCAGATTTCAGTGGCTACCAAAATGCTGCTCGATCTGAAATACAGCTTGGAAGGTTTCATTGAGGTGAAATATCTCCAGGAGTTTTGAAAAATGCCTTAAAACTCGGAAGACTAGATTAACACAGATCTCAGTGCATAAGCTTCATATACCTTTAGAACGACTCTTTCTTACAGAAGGAAATTGCAGTGGACTCTAACCTTTATCCATATATAATCAAACTTGGAGGGGGGATTTCTATGTTTGTGCCACATAGAACTGGGGCTGGTTCAGAATTCACAGAGAACATTCCATTTTTATTTGGGTGGTATTTATTAGATTTATATTCCTTTTTATATAGGAACTTAAGGTGGCATACGTATTGCTCTCTCCTGATACTTTTTCCAGAAAAAAATAACTCTTTGAGATAGGCTGGACTGAGAGGGCGTGATTGACCCAGCCATGCTGATTCCAAATACCAGTACAACGAAGTAACTACATTGTAAGCACGTGTATACCCTCAACACTGCCATCCTATATTTACTAACTGTTGGTAAATTTGCAAACATTTATTATTGGTAATTTCAAGGGGTTGGTCCTGACCTCTACAGTTCTAAATGGCATAGGGCCTGACTGTCTGTGAGAACTGTCAGGATTTTCTTTCTCATGGGAAAGGATTCATCCCGTTATCTTTACAACAATAACAAATAATATTTTGACTACAGAGATCATGTGAAAAACACCTGTTATTGTGTGTTGTGTATTGTGCTATTTACTGCCACCTATTGGCGTGTGTATGCTAGTTACCCAGTAGGGGTGGCATAGAGCTATAATACAAGGGGAGGAAAATGTTCAGTTTCTCTGAGTAGTTGTTAGTTGTTTTAGTGTTAGCCACTATGTAGGTTTTATGGGCTACGTAGTTGTAACAAAGTACCAAGTAGCGTACCTCTTCTCTAAGAGTTTGTAGCTAGAGATTTTGTTAAGCTTGTGTTGCTAATAAGTCTTGGATGCTACATTAAATGAGAAGATGTGTTTTTCTTTATATTTTATATGATATTTGCATTTTATGGAATTTTGCATTTTTATCAATAAACACCAGTTAGTATATATTTTCTGACTGGATTTCTTTGGGAAACAAGAAATGGACATTGCATTGTGTTTGCTGTCATGGCTAATATTTTCCTGGAGTTTTTGCTGCGCTCTGCACAAACAGGAGTGTTTGTGATTATCATTCTGCCCGACAAGAACACCTGTCCCATTGTGAACTTATCTAGATACTCAGATCAGTAGGAGAGACTTTCTGAAGAGATTCAGCCATTCGGTGTATGGGAAAGGGTCTTCTGGGCAGTTCCCAAGCTGTGGAATGTATTCTCAAGAGAGATGTGAATTCTCCCCCCCCCCCCGCCCCAACCTTCTCAAATTTAAGAGTGATGCTTCAGTCCTTTCCTTGATGATCAAATTCCAGAGTTCTGTGGATGGCCTACATTTCAGATAACAGCCACTGGGAAGCCTCCCTCAGATGCAACCTTTTCATATGACAAAAAGTTTGCGAAATTTGTCCTTTGGAACAATTGCTATATTTCAGAGAATGCTTTTGTTTTTGTTTTAATGAAGTGTTTTAAAGTATTATAACCAGCCATAAGTCTTCAGAGCTATGTCAGGTTAAGAATTCAAATTCCCCATTACGTGCTGCAGCTTAGTGGGTATTCCAAGCAGATATTAATTTCGTTTTGAGAGAAGGAAGGGATTTACTGTACTGCAAATAACTCAGTTCCTCTTGTGCCCCGTTTAAATCCTCAGGAGGAAAAGGGATTGCTTGCCTTAGTGTCTGCACTAATAGTGTGCAAAGGTCTCATTGTCCTAGCAATAATGCATTCAATTAAATTTAGATTACTTATTTCTTCAGCAAAGTGACTCAAGCAAGATGCCAAATGGGAAGGGCGGCTGGTCTCTGGGTCCATCTTAAGAAAGAGAAAAATGACACAATGTCAATTAGTTTTCAAGCTGCACAGCACGTCAGATAATTAGATAAGGAATTAGATGATGCCAAATTGAATCTCTTTCAATCACCAATAAAGAACTCTTGGGTTTCTTTGGGAGAGGGTGTGCTTTAGATGGTGGATTGCAGTAAGAAAGGCACTCATGCAAAAAAAGCAAAAATTTATTTTGTGCTTATTTTGACAATTTTTTCGTTCTCTTCACTGAAGGAAGAGTCCTAGCTTGAAAAGAGATCTGCTTCAACTTCAAGCATGCCAGTATTTGTTTGCTTTATTGTCCATGGCAAAAGAAAAATACATGGGTGAATTCATGGAATCAACAAGTCTTGAGTTCAACTGGAAGGAAACTTGATTACTCTTATAAGAGTTGTGGTGAGACTAATGGAGCTTTCACCAATCTCCATGCACTAGGAGGATATATTTTGAAGAATCCAGGATGCATTGAGCCAAATATTGGTCCAGCTTTCATAGAAACTATAGTTGGAATCCTTCACAGGATTCAGAGATCAAGGAACCATGTCAAATTCTGCATAATAAATTCTGCATAATTTGTGGGAGTGACATGTTGACAGTGGCCAGAGTTAAATCATCCTCTTTCTTTCTGCCATATTCTCATAGCTCTGCTCCCTCTTTCGGTCACTATCTCTTTTAATAGCAAGCTATTTCCCATTTCAAAATCAGCCTTTAAGGCTCTCTTTAACCTTCCCCTCTGCCAACTGGCAAAACAAAAAATTTAGAGTCAAATACTTCATTCTCTCAAGTTTCACACCAGGCTCCCTATTCAGGAATTGGGTTATTTGGCAGAAGTCTCACAGGTATGGCTGGGCAAGATTAGTTTCTTTATTTTAGAAAGAAATGGAGCCCTTTTCACCTGACCGTGAACAGAAATCAAAGTCTATATAGGTCTATGTTCCGGGGTTTAAATTCTAGGCTTTTTTCTCCTGTCTTTCTGAATCAATGGATACTTAGTCATTTTTTTAATGGCCTCAGGAGTTACCTCATCTATGGTGATATATTGCTTTGTGTTTCCCTAGGAATTACTAGTGATTGTCTTGTCAATTTTATTCCTTACACAGGCCTTTGAGTCCGGTGCTAATTATGGGACATAAAGCAAGCTGTTGATGACTTGTTCTGAACTAATAGGTGTGATTCATGGTATTAGTAATTTTTATCCACAGAAACATTATAAATGTGATTTCATCATAAGCAGGATCAAGGAACACGGGCCCTTCTGCTGAGTCTTGGTCATACAATTTTATTTTACAGATTCAGCCTTAGCCTATCATACAAGGATGCTCATCTCTAATGCTCACTGAGGTCTAAAAAAATCCCACTACACCAGCTTGAAATCTAACAACAGTTTCTAACTTGAATTTTTTAAAGGTTTGAATTTTTCATGGAAGATCTGAATGGCACGTAAAAGCTTCCCTGTGAGCAAGTTGAGTCCTGAGTCTGAACAAGCTTATTCGAGCATGGAAAAACAGGGGGTACAGTTAAGAGAAGTCCTGTAGCTCAACCACATAGCTGGCATGCTGAATGTCCCTGGTTCAGTCCATGGCATCTTAACTTAAAAGGTCAGGTAGCAGTTGATGGAGAAGTGCTTTGCCTGCAGATCTTGGAGAGCCACTCCAATCACATCAGACTACTCCTGGTGGACAAATAGCAAATACTCTAAGACAAGCTCTCTATATTCCAAGCGTAGCATTTTCTCTGTGCCAAGACCTTCAAGCAAAACTATTTAGCAGACTTTGAACTGAATGTGTTGGATTTTCAGTCTGGCATCTTAACCCTGAAAGCCACGCTTACCTAACTCCATAGTTCCAAACTTAATTCCTCATGTACACACAAAAAAGCTTTTTAAAGCACCTGAACAGTGTCTGCAGGGAATGTTTCTATCCATTGTAAATTATGAGACAGCCCTTGAGAATATCACAGCTCTTCTGCATGTGCTGAATGCCAGATACTGGCCCATACATATTCCTTGCATGGAAATGGCTGCAGCATTTGCAAAAAGTGGGGTCCTGCCCTTTGCTTAAATGGGTTACCTCCCAAACAGTATCTACAGTCTTCTCAAAATGCAAATAACCATCTCCTTCCTAAATGATGAGCTGACTGCTGTTTGTTTGTTTTCTTGTTTGGGTTTGGTTTGGGTTTGCTTCCTCTTCCAGTCATATCTGTCATAACTATTAGCTGTCAGAAGGTGAATTGAATCATGGTTCTGCAATTCCCTTGTGTATACAAGAGTACAGTTTTCTCAATGCTTGTATGCAACACTACAGAGGTAGTTGCTATGCTGCTCTTCTTTTGATGTACTCCTCATGGGTTATGGTAGCTTCAACCTGTACCATTGGACTGCTGAGCAAACCCTAGGCTTAGTTTATTTTGCCTGTAGCAAGCTTCCCGGAATGAGATGGCAGTGGTTCATTTCTCTTTAAAAAGAATGGGAAAATCTCAAAGTCTACTTGTCTGGTTAAACCAGTCTCAGAGGCAATAATCTAGATGAGTTTAAAAACTAAAAGGAAGAGAAAGACATCCTGACTCTACAGTAGATGTGATGAGACTTCTAAAAGGAACTTCCAGGAACCAAAGTGCGTATGAGAAAGGGAACATTGTACATTCATTAATTCCAAGTCTGATGTAATTCTAAATCAGCTTCTACCCTTCATCTTAAGAGATGAATTCGAGAAACCTCCACATTAGTAAACATGGGTGCGTGCAGGATGGGGAGGCAGCTGTTCATCGCACTTGCATCAGATAGTGTGAGTTGCATGGTATCATTGCAGGACATCATGATGCACTAGTTGTTTTGATATCACCATAGCTTATTATGGACATCAGAGCTGGGAACTGTTTGTTAACAAAGCCAGTAGCCTCTGTGGAGCAAAGGGTAAAAGTTGCCCATCTGTGCCTATTCCCTATGCATTGGACATGCTTCATACAGTTCCCCAGAACCCATCCAAAAGTTGTCACCACACTACAGTTTCAATGTGTTAAAAGTTGGAAAGCTTTGGAAATGTTGGGAGTGATCAAGTCAAGTGTATCACTTTACATTTATTAAATGTAATCCATTTATTAAATTAAATCCATTTCAATCTTTACCCTGGCCCCAGCCAATTCTCTGGCCTGATCCAACTAAGTCTTTGACCTATGGTCTTTGACACATTGCCTCAAAGTCAAGTGCAGACTTTAACCTTGTTAAATTGTATACTCCTGGCCTGTGACATTGACCCATTGACTCATTATAATCTCTTCTATCCAAGTATGAAAGTAACAGAGCTTTTTAATCTACTCGCCACTACCTGTCCATGTCTTAGCTTCCTTCAACCCAGGATTGCTTTCTTCCCTCCAGGAATGTAATTTCTCATTGATCTTTGCTATCTATTGTGCTTACCTATTAAGACACTACAGTGAAGGCAGAAGAATCCCACTGTTTTCTTTCAACTGAACTGCAACTCCTGTTTTCAACTGCTTTATTTTCATTAAAAGTCCCAGAGCCTACCTTATACTTCAGCCTGAATCAGATAGCACCTCCATGGAAAAGAAAAGTTTGGGAGCCCCTTCTAGAGGCAAATAGATACTGAAAGGACCAGTGGGATTGGCTGTGCCAAGCGGGGATTCCAGGAAGTTGCTGTTACGGAGAGCTAAGTATGCATGTTAGTAGAAAACACATGCACAAAAGCCTTGTATTGGGGGAAATCACCTATGGAAAATGCATATCTAGAAAATATGGGAGAAATGGACACAGTAGTGTGTCTGAAATTTTCTTTGGGCTTGTTTAAGTTAGAAATGATATGGAAACGAGCTTGAGACAAACTTGGCATAGGTAAAATTGCACAATGTGTGAAAATTAAATGGATACAGTGAGTGATCTCTGGGAACTGATCAGTAACAGAATGAGAAGAAAGGGAAGGGGAGAGTCAAAGTCTAAAATAATTTTGAGAAGTGCCAGACAGAACCTGATCTTTACCTTGCATCATTTTTTTGCAGCATTGTAAAGAGGCAGACTATAATTCATTTTCTTTATTGAGGTCAAATATTTGGCATCCATTGATTCTGGCTCATTATACCTTTAATGAATATTTTAGCCTCCATTTTAATGAGCGTCTCTCTCTTCTTTGTTTTGTTCAAAGAGCAATGCCGTGGCCCCTTTAGGTTTTATCCTCTCTACTCTCCACAGCACTGGTGTAAACATCTGTTATTAGTCAATAGTGTCACATCTGTTACACAGTCTCCCAAATCTTGTCTAATGGACAACCAACTAGTAGCCAGAAACTAGCATCGCAACATTGTCACCAAACTTCAATTGGAAAGCAAGGGAGTATAAACTTTTGATAACCAAGGGCAGCACTTACAATATTGGTGGGATCAGAAGGTGCTAAAGTGGATAAAATGATGTAAAATGGGTGGTCCAGGATCTTAAGAGACGTCAGGGATGGACCTGAAGATATTTTCTGTTAGTCTCTATTTTGAGACTTACAACATAGTTTTAAAGATTTCCTAACATAAAATAGTGGAAGAGGGTCACCAGTCTTCAGTAGCTGTGGTCACAAATGCCTTTATTAACCAACAAAAAAGGGAGTTCAGGAACCACATGCAGACTGGAATCTCAAGTTGCCCCTCTCACATCCAAAGTTATACCTAAAGCTAATGATAACTTCTGTCTTGGCATTCTGCTTTTTGAAGAAGGAATTATCAAAATCCAGGGGGGGAAAAGTGAATAATTTTATCATATTAGCCAGAAACTTCTAACATAGTTCCTATTTCCTATTGAGTCAAATATTCACAGGACTCCAGAGACATTGATCTAGTACAATGCTGGAGGGATAAACTTATTCCAGTTTTAAACTGAACATATCACCAATGTTATTTCCAAATTCTTGATATGTTCTAAGCTGGAAAGCTTGAAAAGATTGTAACTGTATACCACAAAATATTACTGGCATAAAGTCATGAGACAAAGACTAGAAACAAAATGTTTGGAATAAGGATTACAACTTTAATATTCAACAACAATCTGCAAAGACGAAGAAAATGTTAAACATCTCCAATCCATTCCCCTGAAATCAAGAGGATATTCATTTCTTGAACCTAGATGCTGCCAGTTGCATATAGACTCAGGGCATCTTACAATAAAATTAAAATGTACATAATGCAAATCAATATACAAATAATGAACCTGCACAGTATAGCTGAAAAAATCTTGCACTATTCCCAAATTTGGTAATATATCATTATTACTCAACAGTGCTGAATTAACTGGAGTGTTGATTCATGCTGTTCACCATTTGTTCGCCTTAAGGATGAGCTAACAGAGTAGGGGTACCACATGGGACTGCAGAAATCCAAATGATGATTAATTGGTAGCAAAGGTTTAATGTTGCCACCTACAGATTCTCCTGAGTTTTGCAGCCCACATAGGATAACTTGCCTGCCTGTCTTCATTTTTACTGAACCCCATTCAATTTGGGAGAAAGCAATGTCCAGAAGATACCAATTTGACCTCACATACTTTTGTGGCTTGCCCCAGTGAATGTTTGAACCATTTAACTTTAGGATGATAGATAGATAGATAGATAGATAGATAGATAGATAGATAGATAGATAGATAGATAGATAGATAGAAAGATAGATAGCTGTCCTACTACAAAGTGGAACACCAGCCTTTGTCATGCATATTTGAAGGAATACCTAGAGTGCCCTATCTGGAGTGAAAAAAATTCAGACAACCATGAGCCAGATACAAAAAGTTATATAAAACTGTAATGCTACTTACTGGTTGCTGGATTTTTGCAGCCCATGTTTTCTCATCATGCCAAAGTTCTACTGGGGTGATAGACAATATTCTGGAGAGCTATTTCTCCTTCTGGTAAACTGATGTTTTGTTACGTACCATATCTACCTTGGCAGCTGTTTTGTGGAATTTCAAATATACTCCTAGTCCCAAAAGATTCCTTACCTTCCTACTCCAGAAGGGATAGAAACACTTTGAAGAACTATGACATCACTCTCCAACTGCTTCAGGAAGTTCACCAGGACAGGCTGGGTTGATGAATCCTCAAACTGTTGAAAGTTCTGCCCAGGCTTTTCCTTCTGCTACATGGGCCATACCTGCAGTCTGCTAGACGGGCCATACGTGCACTTTGATGTCTAAGTATGCATCCCTTACAGCTCAGAGAAAAAAAAATAGAGAATGAGAAAAAGAAAAGTGAGAACAAGAGTCTCCAAAGGTTGCCACTCTTGCTGATTAATAGTAAATTTCTACCCCAAAAGGAAGCATAGTCTAGGCTTGAAGAGTTCATTAGTAGAAAGCTTCCATGGCAACCTTGGAGAAAAGGTCAGCTCATTCTTTAAAAGAAAGCATAACAAAAGGAACAAAAGAGACTATAGCTCTTGCAGATATGGAGCGGCACACACACACACAACAAAAGAAAGGAAAAATATATTCTCTTGAATTTATGTTCTCTTCTAGAAACTTCAGTAACTAAGAAGTTTTCATCAGTATTCTATTCCATGCCTACTTGCCTGATGGGTTAGCGTTCTCCTCCCCTTTCTCAAGCCAACAATTCTGCTATCTGATGGCAAATCTGTGCATGTTTATCGACCTCTAATTGTGCAGATGTTATTTAGCCAATCACTCATCGCAGTATTCATGAGGGTAAATCAGTGATCACTGCAGCGACAAAGAGAATTGAGCTCCTTTAGCCATGCTGACCTAAAAGATTAAACTATGCCAAATTACACTGCTCTCCTAATGGTAGCATCAGAGTAGATGGTTGACAATTATTATCATCCGATACTGCAGTCTTCTTGAGTATTGACTGTAGCTGATGCAAGTCTTCTGCCTTTTAAAAGCTCTATGAAAAATCATTCTCTGGGGGCTGGAGAATGGAATGCAGCTATGCACTAACATAAAATAAAAAACCTATACATTGTCCACCTTAGTAGATGCCTGCAGTTTAAGAAAGTATTTGGGTTCACTTTTCAGAAGATTAATTAATGCAATGTCTGTGTGTATATTACTGAAGATACGCTTTTACTCTTTCATTCTAGATCACTGATGACTATTAGGAGCATTGTTAATTCAGATGGGTGGATCTGACAGTGAGGAGAAGGTTAACAGTGACCATACCTCCTTTATCTCAGAAAGCTATCCTTTAGATTTATTTATTTTCTTGGTTTTGCTTTTGAATTTTCCTTGGTAAAGCAAAGTTTTTGTTTATAACTTTATATATTTAATCCTTAAGAACCTCTTGCAGATTTGTCCCTTTTTCAGATGCGTCCTTTATTTTTTCCAAGAAAATATGGTTACTGTAACTATTGTGTATATCTAGTCAGAAGAAAACCATTTGGCTTCATGGAAGCTTGTTTCTGAGTATTCGAAGAGTTATTGAGATTACACTTCATTGATTGATTCATTAAATGCCTTTAAATGGTGTCAACTCTTAGTGAACAAATGGACAGATTCTCTCCAGAATTGCCTATTTTGGCTTTTTAAGCCTCTAATACACCATGCTCAGTCATGATGTGGCTTGTTTCTATGAAGATTTATTCAATAGGAGATTCCCACAGTTTCTTTATCTAAAGTATTTGTATTTATTTATTTTGTCCCTTTGAGTCAGTGTTGACTCCTGGCAACTGACTGGACTAGTCCCTGCAATTTCGTTTTGTTTTGTTTTTGGCAAGATATTTAAGAAATGATTGGCCCTTGCTTCCTTCCTAGGGCTGAAAGAGAATGACTGGCCCAAGGTCATCCAGCTGGCTTTGTGCCTAAGGCAGGACTAGAACTCATAGTCTCCCAGTTTCTAGCCTGGTGCCATAAGTACTACACCAAACCGGCTCTCAAAGTATTTGTATATTGCTTCTCGTTTCAAAAGTGGTTTGCAGTAATCATGAATTAGAACAGGCCAAAACAATCCATGAAAAGGACAGATGTTAGGAGACGTTAACAGGCTGAGGAAAGCCAAACATAAATTGATTTTTAAAAGATGCCTAGGCTGGGACTTGGCAAATTGCACAGGGGAAGTCATTCCATAGGAAAGGTCCCAACAGAGGACAGCTTCCTTCCACTAAATGGCCATCTGCAAGTTCTGCAACCAACAGGAGGGCTCTTCCTCAAGGAACATATCTGGGAGCCTAAATATGTTCTTAATGTGTTATGTGAAGTAGGTCATGTTTCGATAAGCCATAGCTGAAAAAAATCCTGTCTTAGCATTAGGTGCTGAATCAACTATAACACCATGAACATTGTTTGAATACAGGACCCCTGAGTTCTAACTGAACACCCCGACTACTGTATCATGTTGGCTCTTCTGAAAATTTTGTTAGGGGGATTCTTATGATCTGAAATAAATTACTAGAAGCGTTGATCGGGGGATGGAAGAGAAGACTTTCCAAGGAATTTTCCAACTCTCATATTCTCAATTTCTAATGCTGTATTCACACAATACACTTCACTGGATCATGGGCAGAGTTAAATATGCTGGGCAAATGCCATAATTAAGTCAGTGGTAAGCTCAGAGCAGGTTAAAGTAACATCTCCCCAGTTAGTCATTGTGGATCTTCATGCATTTCTCCCCCAATGGCAAAGAGTAACAGCCTCCTGGTCATCTTTCTGGTAGCTGGTAAGCTATCTAAGATTGCATGGAAGTAAATGTTTCTCCCAGGACAGTGGTTGACTAGTCAGCTGAGACATCCAAGTACAGCCAGTACTTGCAGTAAAGGGAAATATCTTCTTAATAAGATTGTAATATTACAATTGTTATCCTTTTGTTGACGTGCTTCCCCCCCCCCTTAAGTCTATTTGCAATCAATAAGCAAGGTTTAATTAAAAACTGGCTCCATTTGGCTTCACAACCTACAAATATAGAAGGGAATGACAGTAATAAATAGTCTGAACTTGCTCAGAGATTGAGGGTAATTATTTATACCTGATATAGTTATTCACACATCCTGGTCTCAAGCATCGATTGGCCACAATTCTATAACACTGCTTTTCTGTTATGAACATCAGCTGGGGCTTCTAGAACATGGGATTACAACTCCCATAATTCCCCACTCATTACAAGTCATCTTGAAGTGACTGGGGTTACACCCTCCAGAAAACACCAGCTGGAACTTCCTCAGTTATCACTTTTGCGTGTTGCAGATGGCACTGTTTTTACACAAAGTAGCACAGACAGAAAGTTCATCTGGCTAGATATCTGTAACATTACTAGCAGTTGGTGAAACCAAGGAAGTGAAAGAGAGTTAGTGTAACTCAAGATGCATGTCAGAACACATTTTCCTCTCTGAAATATTGTGCAGTCAAGAAAAGAAATGGAAACCTTAGTTAGGGATACAGTTGCTATAAATAGAGTAATACATGCTGAGAATGAATGGTAACAGAAGAACAAATAATAATTCCTCTCTATTCTGTGTTGGTCAGACTTCATAGAATAGTGTACTCAGTTCTGGGCACTGCATTTTAGGTAGGACACTGATAAACTGGTTCATGTCCACAGAAGACATGAAGTGGTACAGAGTCCTGAAGGAAAACTTATGAAGAACAATGGGAGACATTGGGCAGGTTTGCTGGAGAAGAGAAGATTGTGGAGAGGCATGGTACCTGCCTCCAAATATCTGAAGGGTAGAATTGTTCAGGGCTGTTTCAGAAGACAGTACAAAAACCAAGGAGTTTGATTTATAAGGAAGTAGATTTCAGCTGGACATCAGGAAAAAACATTATTAGAGCAAGAGCCATTGTATGGTGGAAGATACTGATTCAGGAGGTGGTGGACTCTCCCCTGAAGATGTTTAAACAGAAGGTGGATGGCCATCTCTTAGGAATGCTGTAGGAGTGGATTCTTGCATTGGGCGGGTGGTTGGGTCAGATGATCTTCAGGGCCTTTTCCATCTCTTATATTTCATTATTCCAAGAACCTTACACTAGTAACGTGTCTGATTTTATGATATAACTAGCTAGCTATGCACAAATGTTACAGATACAGCAAACTTCTGAAAACATTTTATTTACATTAATCATCTTGTCTGCAAGATCTGCATTCCTGAAAAGGAGGATTTATAATTTGCTGTCCTTTCCATATGTCCCATATATACTGGGACACTTTTCCTATTGACTAGTTTGCCATTTGATTTGGGCCTTAACTGTTCTGTAATCTTTTCCTACACTTTGCCAGTAATTGGAAACCATCCAGGTAACAGATTATGTCTTACCCAGTTGAAAAGGGTTTTACTAGCCCAATTCAACCTCTTGGGGAACTTCTTTTTTATTTGATATACTAAAGTATATTCAAGTGATTTTGCTGCTGCTGCTGTTACAAAAGTTGCCACCATGCTGGTGAATGGATCAAATGAATTGGTGAAACAAAATTAGAGGAAAGATATTTCACAACCACATCTTTCTTGGTTATCTTGCTAGGATAATTTCATGAGGTTTTGAGTCAACAATATTCCTATGATGGTTGCCTGATTGTCCTACAATGTCCTCATTTACATGTGTCTACACTTGGTAAAACACCCTGGAAAATATATTTTGATATCTATGAACATATAAACTCTCCCCTTTGTAGTGTTTTCTCAATCTATATCAAGTCTGCTTGATGTAGAAGAGAAGAAAACACAATGGAACTACAGAACCTCGAACTGTGGCCAAATGGGGCAAGTCCATCATTCTCTATAAAATATTAGAATCCAGGAATTTAGCAATGGATGATTGCTAACACTTACTTCCACTTTGGAAGCAACAGATATCTCCAAAATTTGAAATCCTGGGAAGAGAAGAAATTCAGAAGAATCCCATGGAGAACTTGATATATAGAAGGTCTTTTGTAATTTACTCACTAAGATAAGTATATTTTTAAGAACCTAAGAAGAACCTTCTAGGAAGTGATAAAAAAATCCAGAAGTCTAGTCCAGCATTTTGGAAGGAAGGAAGGGAGGGAGGGAGGGAGGGAGGGAGGGACTCCTGGCCCATTCTGCCATTCTGAGTCCATATAGAGTCCATTATGAGCCATTGACTATTTTATCCTCCACAAAGTTGTATAAGAGTTCTCCAATATTACACCTTTAGAGCCTATTTAACAGGTTTGAAAATCGCTGAAGCCATCCATCCACTAAATGGCATCTACAGTTGGTGGAGTTGGAGCACAGATTAAGTCTGAAGTAAATGTTACATTTATTTTCATAAGAATTGAGTCATGGAGTATGCTAATGCTTCCTTTTGTCTTGACTCTTCTTAGAAGGAATTTAGTTGCAGATGTGAAAATGATGGTGATTGTTACCCTTTTTATTACAAGATCAACCAAAGAAATGGTGCCTAAAGTTATTCACCAGCCATTAAACACATTATTTAGCAAGGCAAACATGAAGCAAGAGAGAAAAATCCATATAGATTTACTTCTTATGTGTATTTATCTGCATGTTATAAAAGAAGTGAGAATGTGCATTTGGGTAGTATTGAGATGAGTAATTATTTAAGGTTTCCTCTCTTTTTCATTGTTTGTATTTAAAACAAAATCTGGTTAAAAAGTCAAATGTTAATTAAAGAGCTGAATCAATAAGAGGAAAATTTAAAAGTAAGTTAGGTTTACTTGGTACAGCTGTCCTCACAATGAATTGCTCGAAGATACACTCCACAGTCTCACATTAGTATCATCAAGGACACTTTAAAACAGATTTACACAGTAGGAGGTATTAACATTTCTGCAAAACCTTAATGGGGGACTTTCACACCAAGGGAAAATTGAAAAGGGAAACATTTAAACAAAATGCAGATTAATTAACCCACAATTTTCAACATTCATCTGGCTATTAAAAGATGAGCCTGGTTGCTTAGCCCATCCTTGGAAGTTTCATGGCCTATTCTCTATCCATTCAGTAGTGGAGCTTTGAAGCAAAAAAAGGAGACGGAAGTAGAGGAGGTCAAATTCTAGACTGCATATAGACCCCAGTGATTGGAGATGTTATCATTCTCCTCCAATGCAATTGCCTTCTTGCTTCTGTTCTCACCTGGAATTGTTTTCATTTTATCAGTTAAGATATTCCCAGTCATTGTCATTTAATGTTTTTATTATCATTGATTGGACATTGACTTTTTTAATCTGTCCAGTAGAAGAGTTCTGACGAGTCACATAGGTTAACACATTTATATTCAAGGCAGAACTGGCTTCAGGAACCCAAGCTCCCTTTTACCTTGGAAGAAATTGGACACGCAAATTGATTTTTTTAATTCTTAAATAGCACTGATTCTTCTTGAATACTCCATACAAAGAGAAAAGTGTTGTATTGGTCAACCTAACCCACCTCACAGCACTGAGGAGGGAGAGCCAAATTTCACATGCTGAGCTTCTCAGAAAAAAAAAAGATCTTTCTTTTTCCCTTTCCTAGCTTTTATACCCCAGTCTTCAGATCAAATGGCTCCCAGAATAACATATTATTGCAATAAAGCTCAGATTATCCTTTTGCTTAGACTTATAATTGAAACAGATACAACATGAAAAGGAAAGGAAGGAGAAAGAGAAGGGAAACATGATAACTCGAGCAATAATTCATAATAGCATTCATGCTAATCACAATATTCAGTGCTGGGACTTAGATAGCCAACATTTCACCAAGAGACAGAAGGTAGAGATTTTTAGCAAACCTGGTATAACCCCAAGATTTACAGAAGGACAAAAGAATTCTTAAGAAAATCAGTAAGAGAAGAGAGAGACTCTACAAATAGCCCAGTTCCATGGACTGCTGACTATTGGGCGTGGGGGAGCAAAGGAATATGAGATGGGTGGAGAAATGGAATAGAATCTGTGGAGTCCTTGGAGTTCTCTGAGCTTGGTTGTTTTCTTGCAGACGTTTTGTTACCTGACCAGGTAACGTCTTTGGTGCTAGAAGGCAGTGGGATTTGCTTTCTGTTTATATACAGTAGCTTGCCCTGTTTAACAACAGCCTAATCAAGGAACTATCAAAGAGAAAACCATACCCCCACCAACACAGACAGGGCAAGCTATTATACATCAACGGAGGGCAAACCTCACTCCCTTCCAGCCCTGAAGATGTTAGTTAGGTAACGAAATGCCTGCAAGAAAGCAACCAAGCTGAGGGAACACCAAGGACTCCACAGTCCAACCTTGAGCTACATACATTTTCTTCTACTGGAATAGAATTTCCTTGTAAAGGCCTTGTCTGAGTGAACAGAACAGGAAACAGGAGGCCTTTGCATTAAAGCATTTTTATTACAGACTGGATTTTTTGCCAGTGCTATTGACTTCATATGGAGAATGAAAGGTGGACGCCCCCCCTCCCGCTCCCTGTTTAGTGAAGTATGATGCAATTCACAGATATGCCAATTGGTTTCTGCAGAACATCTAAGCCTAAAATGAAAGCTACAAGATTAGACCCAGCGCTACCCCAAAGACTTGATTTGTTCTCTGCTGGAGTCTTCATCTAAAACTCCATTTGACTAATAATGTGATGCCTTTCAAATCCTGTCCTGTATCTTCACAAGCGTGTGATGTTTGGCACAGTACTTATGTAGTTAACCATAGTGGCCGACATACTGATATCTCATGTCGTCTACAGCTTGGGGGAAGGTTAATTTTTTTTTTTCCTTTGGAGGGAGAAATTATTAAACTGACATTTTATTCCTCTTTAAAGCATGGTGGACTTTGAAGAAGCAGGATAAGAAGAATATTGACGCTTTTGAACTTTGGTGTTGGAGAAGATTCCTGAGAAAACAAACCAATGAATCATCAAACAAATCAACCCAGAGTTCTCACTCAAGGCAGAAATGACCAGGCTCAAATTGTCCTACTTCAGACATACTATGCTAAGGTTCAGCCCTCTGGAAAAGGCTGTAATGCTGGGAAAGGTGGAAAGAAAGAGAAGAAGAGGAGGACCAACAGCAAGTGGATGGACTCAGTTACAGCAACAATGGATGAAATGTTGGAAGACCAGAAAGACCAGGTTAGGGACAGATTGTCATGGAGAAAATCTATCGATGTGGATGCTAGGAATAAAACATGACTTGACGGCATATAATCAAGATCATTTAATTAAATCATTCAAAAAGTAGATATTATCTCATGCCAGTGGGGTCTGCAGGCAAAAGGGTGGTAATTGTGGCATCATGATCAAAACCCCACCTTTTGTACATATATGCAACTTCAGTGCACATAGAAAAGGGGTGGGGTGTTCACCGTTATGCTGTAACTGCCATCTGGCCTTATTTGACCCTCCCCTCCCCACAAAGGCTGTCCCATGCCTCTTACTGAAGCCTGTCTATTAGCTCCTGTTGGCCGTTAATAATTTTCATATTATTTTAATGTCTCACTATCTTCATATAAGCAGAAAGAATAGCACTCCTGTCCCACAGCATCTGTGTCTTCCAGCAATGTCTGCCTTCATTAACAGTATAAGCTGAGTCCATGAGCAATCCTGCAAAAGTCGTCGTCGTGTTCAAGATAGATGTTAAGAACTTTTATAAAGACCAATTAAGTTCTTGGCAGTGAAAAAGTGTGCAAGTGTGACTACCTTTCTGAAAATTAGAGAAAACGTTATCGCATCAACACACAAAGAACGGGTCTATAGATACTCATCTAGATTGTTAATTACATACCTGACAGCAAATCCAACAAACTATATTGAATAGATCAATGGGTTTAGCAGACATTTTTTTCAACAGAAAACTCCTACCTTAAGCTTACATTAGAAGAAAGACATCTGTTTTTCTTTCTTCCAAAACTGCAGATTTCATTATGCCCTCCCAAAATCCTATGAGTAATCAATCAAATATATCCAGCCATATTTTTGTTCATTTTTATTTGGGGGAATAAAACTAGTATCAGGAGGTACACTATTTTCCCCCTACAAAAATCTTTCTCCTTGCGCTCTTATCCCTAGCTTATCGTGTTTGATATTTCAAAAATAGTTTTGCAAGAACTGAACTTGCACAATAAGTTGCTCAACAGGAACATTTTGTATAATATTCCTGCTTCCATAATTTATCAGTTAACGCATTAAGCAATGCAGCATCTGAGATATGTGTATTAACTGACCTATTTTCTTCTTATTGGATCTGTGAGATGTGTGAGCACAGAAACTTTTTAAGACTTGGAGAGACGGGGGTGGGGGAAGCAAAATGTTCAAATGAATGCACCCCCCACCTGCAAGTGTGCATTCTCTTTGCTGTCTGCCTGAATGTAATTTTTTCTCCAGTGCTTTTTACCACTGAAGTTAATAGTCCAGAAATAGGGAATGGGTGGAAAAACCTTAAATAATTCTTGCTATTATATTTTAACGTCTTACTTTGGCTGCCTTGAATGAAAAAGTCTCACCTGCTCATTACAGACACTACATTGCCCCCTCCAATCCCATCCCCCTTAAAAAACATCCTACACCAATGGCTTTAAACTGTTTTTGCCAAAACACCAAGAAGAAATATATTTTTGCATCTTTTTTCTCTCTGTGTATGCATTACCTGAAGGCCTCCTTGTTGAATGTTGTGGACCACTGTAGGGCAACATCAATGTCCACCACTCTAGGACAATGTGGGTTGGAGAGGGATGTCTGTTGACTTCTCACCCTCGGTCTGGAGCTGACAGTGACTGCACTGGAAAGCAGTACAGTAAATCTCTTGAGAAAATTACAACTCCCACATTCCCTTAGGCAGCAGAAAGGCAGAGGAAAGAAGAATCAACACGGCGCCACTTGATATTCCCAGATTAATATGGAAATGTGACAGAATGGATTTCTAAAAGGAAATATGCAAAGCTAACTCAGTTTCGTATTAGAACAAACTTCCTATCTCTGCTAGAAAGACATGTCCAGATTTGTTATTATGCATTTGTTTTTTGTTTTCAAAATGTCATGCCTTTGGAGTAAAACAGAAGCTAAAAAACCATTCACAGTTCAAGGAGATTTTTCTCCTATATTTTGTTTTTAGCGGAATGGCTATTTTAAGCATCTTTACTTTCTTAATTTTATCAAGGTGTTATCCGGGATCTCAGCAAAGGGGGCGGGGGAAGGAAGGAAGGAAGGAAGGAAGGAAGGAAGGAAGGAAGGAAGGAAGGAAGGAAGGAAGGAAGGAAGGAAGGAAGGAAGGAGTTGTAATCAAAAAGTATAGAGTAATTAGATGGAGTAGGTGTTTGGAATTTAATATAGCATTTCATCTGAGTGCATGGAATAGTTTCAAAGGTGAGTCTACACTGGGTTAAAATCCTCTCATGTTATACAGTAGCATCCAGTCCTGGTTTTCTGGAAACTTTTAATTTTATTATATAATAGGAGAGAATGGGTTGAAATGGAGACAGAGTGCTTTATGTCCAGGAGGGAAATGTATGTAAGTGTGCTTATGTAAATGGAAGTGTATGTGAACTCATACACTTCCATTACATAAACACACTTACATACACTTCCCTCCTGGACATAAGGCAGTCCTAGACCTTATCAACATAAGTTTGCAGTGGCAAAGAGATGTCATTCACCTCCAGAAATAATTGCTGACCATTGAAATGCTTTGTATTAAGTTAAAGAAGGTTGGATTGGACTGAAATGGGATAGACTTGGTTTAACTTATAGCAGAAGATATGAAGCTTTGCCCCTCCCGCCAGGCAAATAGAAAGGAATGAAAAGTAGCCTTTATATAACGGTGGATGGGTGCATCTGGGGGAGGGGATATTTATTCATTCATTCATTCATTCATTCATTCATTCATTCACTCACTCACTCACTCACTCACTCACTCACTCACTCATTCAATTTATATGCCACCTGACTCCCAGCAACGTGAAAGAAAGAAAATTATTATTTCTTGCAAAGTGTTTGTTCTGGATGAGTTTCATTTGGCCGTTCTACTTTTCTTTGCTTTCACTAAGCCCTCTCTCTGTCCTTTCTCTCTCTCTCTCCCTCACACACACACATGCAAAAACACACTCACACACAAACACACACCTATTGTTACATTCATGTCAAAGTTATCTGGTTTTAGAGTGCCATTAAATCTTGCCACCATTAAAACAAGCATTACAAAATTAAGTGTATTGCCCAACTCTGCAAGATTACCATCCAGTTTAGGGTTTACTACATGACTGCAATCCCTTAATTTATGAAAGGTAGTATGTCAGCATTAATGCATGATATGTCATGAACATTAATCTCATATTATTTTATTTATTTTCATTTATTAATCAAATTTGTATAGCCACCCATCTCACAGAAAAGCAACTCTGGGCAGCTGACAATCCAATAAAAACAACAGATACATAAATAATCAGTATAAAAATATAAAATCAATATTAAAAGATAAATATGATTAAAAAAACAAATATACAAACTCTAGGCAAGAGAGAATAAGGGTATCTAACTCAGCAACTGAGCCATCTAAGTATGGGAGCCCCATGCCTGGTGACATAACCAGGTCCTGAGGGACTTCCAGAAGGTCAAAAGGGGTGGAGCTAATCTAATATCAGGGGGAAGAATGTTCCACAAGACAGGTGGCACAGCAGAGAATGTATGTCCCTAGCTTATGGTGCCCTCAACATGCCTTCTCTGCTGTTGTAAAGTCACCCATTAGGTGGACACATGGAGGAGATGTTGAACCGCTTTGTTCCCCAACTTTGACATAGGGTATGGGATCCAATCCTTCTAGAAAAAACAAACTGGCAGGTATGTAAGATTTTATGCAGATCTTTTGAGGAATGTCGGGAAGTTAAAGCAAGAAGGTGGAATACTAATCCATACCTGTAGAAGTTCACAAGTTGGATGGGATGGTAAAAGCACAATCAAGTTATTTTCAGGTTTTGATGTTTTTCTTTCCTTTTTCTAATAGCAGCCAGACAATTCTGGGGGTGAGGGTGTTCCAGAATGTGGGAGAGCTAACCCATGCCTTTATTGTGGGGTGAAGAGCCACATCATTCTTCTGAAATATTTATTCCCTTGGGAAAGAGACTACTATAAATTCATAGCACAGTTTTGGAACAGAATATTCCTAGGGAAAATTGCTGAGAGAAAGTTTCTGCAGTGCCAGAACTTAAAATAAATAAATAAATTACCACAATTAATTAAAAGTATATATAATATTTATTGAAGAAAAGTAATAACTTCAACAATAATGAGGTCCTGTTCATGTCTACTCTGGTATTAACTCCACGGACCTCATTTCATTTATTCAATTTGCTGTCATAGCCCAAAATACAAAGTCCACTGATTTTTATTATCTACCTGATCAGTACTCAGTGGATCAAAATCAAGTGTGATCCTGCACTTTGCCTATCCTTTAGGTTGGTCTTGTATTTTCCAACAAAATAGCATGGGGTCTCAATTGGATTTTATTTTCTCATCTGGTTGCTACTATTCATTCCTAAAGCAGGTATCTATAATTAAAAAAAAAAAAAATAACCAAGCTGACATTTTGGTAAGCTGACTGTAAGATAAATTAGATCCCCCCCCCTTTTTTTTGTTTGATGTGAAGTTTAACTTTGCAAAATGTTGCAGTGTTTCTTAATAAATAAAGTGTAATGTATCTGTTTTATTCTGGGTATATGCGCCAATTTTAAAATATGTGTACTTTCAAGAGCATGTATTTTTGAGCAAGAGATATGTTCCACCTTTCATGAGATAGGACATATACCCTTTTCTCATATGTGTGTTGATACTCAAATCAAGGAAAGAGGGTAATATGTGGCAGGGATGACATTAGCTCACATTTCTAAAGAAATTTGAACTGGGGAGTCCTTGGTGCTCTCTGAGCTTGGCTGTTTGCTTACAGACATTTCATTACCTGAGTAGGTAACATCATGATGATATTAACTAGTTGGGTAACAAAATGTCTACAAGCAAACAACCAAGCTCAGAGAGCACCAAGGACTCCACAGTTCAACCTTGAGCTACATATATTCTGTTCTATTGAAGTTTAAACTATTTCTCCAGATCTCTGTAAAATCAGCAGACGGATGCAGTAGCATAAATGCAGTGTTAAAAAAAAATAACATTTTCAATTTGTGGAAAGTCATGAGTCTTAATTAGGAATTCTTCGCTTATGTATCTCCACACATGTTGGTCGTGACTTTCCCCGGTTGGCTAAGCATTATCATTGTAATGGGGGCACTTTTTCGTGTTAGAAATCAACGGTACTGATGCTTTAATATTAGCACACAGTATTGTGTAGGAATGGAAGAGGTGCAATCCTTTTTAACTTACCCCAGTTTTCCCTGCTTGCTGTGAATGTGTGCTGATAAAACTCAGAGAGTCAGTTCCTGCATATCTGTTTTTAAGAATATAATTTTTATTGTATTGATATACAATGAATTCAATCAGCTAAGTAAGCTATTAGCTGGTTGTGTTAAAGTAGAACTTTAGCACAAATCAATTCGTTGCCTTCCATACAGCCATGATGAAATGAAAACTTTGTAAGATTCTGCAAGTTGAGCTTCTGACAAAAGGACTGAATCCCTGGTCCGTCATGGGGAAGCTACAGAGATGGAGTTGATGCCTTTTCAAAATTGTGTAGACATAGCATACTTATATACCATTGTCAAAGGGGTGGGGCTAGACCATTTGCTCCATCACACTGCTAACAAATATCCATAAAAGAAAAAGGTGATGATTTTCCTTGAGTCATCCTTAAATCCTGGTGACTTCATGGATACAAGCAAGGACATCCATGGGATAGTTAGAAAATTCAACATGGCAGCCACCACCACATGATCAAAACCTACTCTTCTGGAACATGCATCAAAACTATATGCACATACACAGGGGTGAAACTTTGATCATCCAGTCATAGCCAACACCATTTTTGCCCCCTCCTGTGCTGATGACCCTGGATATGTTAATATTGTTTTCTTGGCAAGAACAAGGACATATTTTGCCTTACCTTCTTCCAGAATTCTTCTTTTCAGTTTCTCAGTGGAACCTATGAACTGGAATTTCATGTTGGTTTCCTGCTGAAGTAGTAATCAAGTCCAACCTGATTAGTGCTTGGATTTTTGAGGTTGGCGAAGAGTTGCCATCTGTTGTCACTGAACATTCCTATAAATGGCATAAATCAAGCTACCATATCATGAAAGCTAGAAAGTCCAGTATATCTTTTTGGGGGAGGGGGGCTTACCAAAAAGTCTTTTAAATATTTGTACTCTTCAACTTCAGTTGAAATTTCTCTGTTTTGTATCGCAGCAGAATTGTCTTACAAGATCATAAGGCTAATACTTACATACTGTTTTGATCTCCTAACTTCCTCTCCAAGATACACAACAAAATTGGGGAACCTCTAGGCCTTGTCAGTATAGCTACATTGTTTAATCAAACCTTTTCCCCCAACATTGACTGATGAGGATTCACAGGATTTTAAATCCCTAAATTCTCAGTTGAAATGAACTGTGTAAATCAATGAAATATACACTTCAAACTCCTAAGATTTACCTGGTGGATACATTTTCACAAGTCTGATCAATATATGATTAGGCTAGTCTTAGAATAACTGATTGGTGCTCAAGTTGTCCTCTGAATGTATATTATTAGCAATCCAATATTGACTTATATACTCAAGCAATGAATTATAGTCAAAACACCGCAGGTGTCTTATTTCAAATTATCACTAAATCAATATACTTTTTTTAAAAATGTTATTTATAATTCCTCAAGCTCATAAAAGTAAATTCAAGTTAACAGCAGATATACTTTCATGTTAATGTGCACAGATGATACATGATACAAAAAACAGGCTGTGCAGGCTTGGTGTAAGCAGAAATATAAATATTAAATTTGCTCACATACTTTGGGTAATTAAAATGAAACACACATGCACAAATGTCCTTTAAGGAAATCTGTATAAAACTTTGCCTATTGTGAAAATACACTCCAAATCAAATCAGCAACAGGTATTAAATGCATAAAACTTTCCTTGAAACTTGATATTGTCTTCTTTTATATATATCAAATTTGCCACAATTCATGATGTGTACTGTGGCCAGTTTCCATTAATGGGAATTGTTAATGTTCCAGGCAAATTGATTTTTCTACATGCACTTAAACTGTAGTCTTCCCTCCACCCCCATTTATTTGTAATTCCTTTTGCTGATTTTTTAAAACTCTGTAGATTAGAGGAAATTGTACACAAAACTATGTAGTTATTAGGGAAACTTGCAGATGTCAACAAATGTAGCTTTCCCTGCATTTTCTTTTAAATTGCAACAGAACTGATTAAAATTTGAAAACTTGAAACACTTTTTTAAAGATTTTATTTAATCCCACCTTTATTATTTTTATAAATAACTCTAGGTGGTGAATATACCTAATACTCTTTTCTCGTCCTATTTTCCCCACAACAACAACCCTGTGAGATGAGCGGGCTTTCATGCCTAAGATGGGACTAGAACTCACAGTCTCCTGGTTTCTAGCCTGGTGCCTTCACCACTAGACCAAACTGGGTCTCCTTTTGTCCATCTATGGACTAATTCCATAACTTAGGTTCTTCTACAGTTGTTCTTGTTCTCTAAAGAGAGACTAGAGAACACAAAATTCTACTCAGTGGAAGCCACCAGAGGTGGAAGACTTCTAGTGGTGGAAGCTGGGTTGGAAACCTAATATGATGTCAGTTTCATGCTAGACAATGTCTTTAAAAAAACAAACAAACCCTAGATTTGTTAATTTTCAGGTTTTCTGATGTCTGCATACTGCTTTGATACCATTTTTCCACCGTAGCATTTTTAGAATGCAGTGCATATCCACTGACCTGCAAGTAAGGCCCATGGAACTTATTTTAAAATTAACTTTATCAGACTGCCCTGTTAATTATCCCACATTAACATTTGGTTTTTGTTTCAATTTGTTTTAATGCCATTTTTACCACTATGTTACATGCCCCGAGAAACCTCAGAAGAGTGGACTATAAATCAAACAAATAAGCTGTGTATTTGATAATCTAATCATCAGAATAGCCTATTGCCTTTATAAGTGAAGGTTTGATTTGTCCTTCATGACTAATAACTAGTGGTAGATCTATGTGCATTTTAAAACAAACCATGTAAGTTAATTATTCATCCTGTAGCAGTAAATTCCAGAAAATAATTATGCAAATCAAGGGCTCCTTCAGCCCAGTTATAAAGGCCATTTTCAATTTTTGTGCCAGAACATTGTGACACCAATTATAAAGTCTCTATTCCTTATACTTGATTCTAACATTGTAGTTGCACAAGCAGATGCTTCAGCTGGGAATGGAATTAGACTGTAATTTTTTCCTATTCAAATATTTATCACATTACTCCACACAATCTATTTCAGTCTTCCTCATCAATTTTATTATGTTTGTTATTGTCTGCATTGCTTTTCCTATTTCCATTTCTTAATTATTTCGGATGCCTCCATTAGTATATTCATACTTAAGAGTTTGCCTCGATATTTACCAATATCTCAACTTTTAGTAATGGACTTTTAAAGAAAAAATGGAGCCACAAGAGTTCTACAAAGGGGGGAGAAATGGCAATTCCCATAAACCTGTCTCCATGGTCCTTCCTGGCTAGCTAATTATATTTTAGACTTGACTCATTAGGAGGGAACCAACTGTAAAATATAAGAGATGGAACTCAGTGCAGACCATCCATGATTTGCATTTAGCCTAATTAAAAAGACACAAAGTAGTTTGAGTAGTGTAGCAGGCAAACTATGGTACTGAGTTGCTATTCTGTTGGTTATTTCTATCTGTTAAGCATTCTACTTTGTACATCATGATCATTTCATAGAAGTTACTAAGCTATAACAATGTTCTCTTGGTTTAGTACAAGGGTAGGGAACTTCTGGGACCCATCCTTAACTTTTGGGAAGAGCCTAGAGGTTGCAAGAGGTACAGTGAAGATGTAGATGGGTTTTGTTGAGTTTTGGGGATGTCTGCTTTTGAAAGCTCTAGTAAGCCTAGTTTAGAGCTTACACTCATTTTAATGTGTTTCCTCCTTCAAAATGCCAGGCCACTGCATTTTCATACATTTTCAGCCACCATGGTCAAAGAAATTCTGAGGACTGCCAACAAACAAGATTCAGTTTGTCTACTCCTGGTTTAGCATATTGCCTGAACCCAGAGATTGTAGTTGTCAACCATGGTTTGGGTTAGCCTGCAGCATAAACCTAGCCAATTATTATTGATTCAACGTGCAGCTTTTGTATGAAAGCTGTGCTTGCTTGCCCTTGTATATGGAGGTTGAATCTGTATCACATGTGCTATTAAAATGTTCATTAAGTACCCAGTGGTGATTGAAATGTACAGCCCCAACTGTCAGAAATTTTAATTGCTCCTGTAATTATGAAGTAACAGTTTTCTTTTTCTTTTATGCGATCAGTTGTCAGAAATCTCAAAGAAGCTCGCAAAATTCCTGTAGCTTTCAGGAATCACCTGGTACCACCTTCTCATTGTTAATTGTTTCAGGATTTTCTCATTACTGCATTAATTCATTTAGCATACCTGTTGTATTTCTTTTTATGACTGGTTTTGGAGTGTAATGAATTTTAAAAATTCCATAAACTGTTGTTTATGTTGTAGTTAAGCCATGGTTTAGCCCAAAGTATAAACCTAGCCACTGGGTTCCAGCTCATATGCTCTAGCTCAACTTCCTGATTTTCAGCTAAGGTTTTAACTTCTAGGATGTTAAACTGACACTATTATTTTTCAGGGTTTTTTCCCCTCAACATAAAGGACCCCAAATCACACTAGTGATTTAACTGGAGAGTCATGCTAATTTCCATAAATGTAACATGATCTCTACCATAACAGTACTTGCACTCATTAGCCTTCTCCTGTTGGCCTCTTAACATGGTATTTAAAAGACAGAGAGAGAGAAAGAAAGAAAAATTCAGTGCTTAATTTTGCAGCCTTTTTCTTCTTTTTAGTGAGGTGGACAAGCAACATAGGGTACTTCTACAAGTCAGAAGGAACATTCCCTTGGCAACGGTTACGCTGATGAAATTCCAGAAATACAATAATCACCAAAGTACACTTTGATTATTGGAAGCATGACAAATTGTACTCCTGAATTTGCCTCTGTCTCTAAATGGATCATATCTTATTCTGGCCTTCTCAATCTGCCATCATCCAGAATTTTGTAGGACTCATCGTCTAGTACTTCTGGAAAGCTCCAGGTTGCCTTATGGACTGAGAGTGATACATGCATTTACATACCAGGCCGTAGCAATTGTTAAATGATGGTTGTCACCACCTCTCCCAAATTATTAATCTCTTCTCCAGCATGGTCCTCCTTGTTGAAATTAAGTGCAAAAGGAAACAGGATTTCATTTATTCATTTAGATAGTTATAAAGCCTTTCATGCTCTCCCAGTCCTGGAGCAGGATGACCCGGGAGAATTAAAAATCATGAAATAACAATAAATGAAAGCCTTAAAATCACAACAAGCAACTGAAACTATATTAAAATGCTAAAACCAAAGTTACAAGAATCGCCACAAAAGATCCAGGAATGAAGATTCAAGTAGAGACCTGGATGGACAAATATTTTACAGCCTGCAAGATATGGTGCATGGTGCCAGCTGCAACCAAACGGGCAGGAAATTTAACTACTAAAGCACTAGGCTCCTCTATTGTAAGAAAGAGACCTGGACAAATCTTACAGAATCTCTATGGCACCCACTTCGTTCTTAGCAAAGCATTTCCTAGATCATTTCACATTCCCTGATGTTCAGATTACATATAATATGCCATAAATGTCTTGATATTATAGATCACCAAACCGTCCCTTTTTCAGTTTGTGTGGGCTGCTGTCAAATCAAATAAAAGAGCTCTATCACTGCAGGGGCTATACCATAGGAGCATATTATGATCCTTGCTCCCTGTTGTAATATCATCTACTCGTCCTATTTGAGATGGCATATCTCCAGCCTGAGAAGAAGCAGGGCAACTTTCAGACATCTATGGAAACATTCAAAAGATGTCTCAAATATGCCTACAACCTAGGAGATTTCGAGAGATGAACTTCACTGCTGTTTTGTTTCTCAGCACATATTTGTTTACTGCATATTAATAGATTAATTATAAATAGATGTGTGGCCTAATTATTATTGATGAGCAGTTCATTTAGTTTGTTTTAAATTTTGCTCTTTGCCAGGATGGTAAATTTATGTATAAGTATCATTTTAAGACACAGTCCGAGAGAATAAAAATACTTCATTGCCAACACGTATAGTGAGCGCTCCGCTTTGTTATGTATTGATTATTATTTTTCTATTCCATAGTTTCTTGACGCTGAGAGAATTAACATGCCATAATTAATAACATGTTGGACTTAGAAGAAGGAAACCTGGGTTGTAATTTTTGACCATATGTTAAGCCAATCATCAAAGGAGCTATTATGAGAATAAAAATGGTGACCGTCTTGGAGACAAGGACCCCAAGAGAAACTTGAAGTTCTTTGCAGTTATGAAGAGTTTCATATAGTCTAGTTTGCATACTTGGCTGATCTCCCAAAATTGAAATTTGCGATCGTCTAAGTGGAACATCAACAGTTTGACCCTAGTGTCTTCTCAATAGTGGGAATGCAGAATTAGGCATTCCAAAAGATGGCCTTCCAATTTCTGCTTGAAGATCTTTTGTGAAGGAGAGCTCAGTGCTAATCTCGGTCACTAACTCTAAGTCACTAATTACATATGTTCTCCTAATGATCATTTCCCTGTAATTTAAGACAGATTGAATACTGCCCTCTGGGGCAATAGTAAACCATTTTTGCTGAAATAATTCTTGTCTTTGAAGAATGCACTGAAGTCTTCAGATTCCTTTCTCCAGAGTATAGATTTATTTTTTTCAATCCTCCCTCACTGAAATGGAGTGGAAAAACAAAGCCATTGTGGGTCATGCGGTGAAACAGTAGATACCTTCAAGGGTGTACCACAGAGCAATAGACTTTCTCCACTCTTGTTGCGCAAAAGTGATATTTAAAATATGCTCCATCTGATGCTGGGTATACTAAACTGCCATCCAGAGTATTTTTGCTCCTTCATCAACTTGATCTGGCTCCCTTTTAAAATCATCTAATTTGAAGGCCATCACCGCATCTGATGAAAGTGGATTCCACAGTTCGGCTAAGCATTTCACTGCTTTCAACAGTATCACAAATCTGTGCTGGCAGGAGATAAGATGGTCAAATTTTCCTGAAGAAATCCTTTCTTTAGGTTGGATTAAGGAGGATTTAGAAAACTGAGTGCACATGACTATGAAATGCAGGCTACCCTCCCACTTAAGCCTTTGTTTCATTCTATTATAAACATTGCTTTTTAGATGAAACGCATGCAGTGAAAAATTATAGAAAATGTTTGCTTGAATGTGAAAAAAAAAAAAAGGAGATTTCCATAATCCATGTACAATATGGATTTTTTTTAATGAACAAATTATATAATTCATCACATTGGGTAGCTTTTGTCGGAAATCATACAATGTGTGAATACTGTAATGCAAACACAACATGGAAATTCACATATTCTACTAACTCTAGCAAAATATGAAATTTCCATGCTGTGCTCCCAGCAGTTGGCCAGCACACTTTTTAAAAAAAAAACAATATATATTATTTTCTTTCATTTTCCTGGCACATTCCCCCTTCCCCCTTCCTTCCTTTTCAAAAGCTTCATTTCTGAATTATTATTGGGGTTTGAATGTAAGGCATGCCACATGCTACTGAGAGCATGTTGGTATTTGAACATTACAGAGCCTCTTTACTTATATACACAGAAGCGTTCCCTTATTTAGAAATACAAATAACCAATTTATTTCTCAGGAGGGATAGCTCTGTGGGGATAAAAGACTGCAAATAAAACAATATCTTTAAAAGACCAGTTTGACTGATGCAGTCAAGCTTCCCTATCACGTTGCTAGTTGTCTGCCCATCCTCCATCTCAGAAGTAGAGAAGGAAAACAAGCTTGGAATTTGGGAAGACTACTGTAGTTGATCTCACAAACCATTCTTACACCAAACAAGGCTTGCCTAGTCAAGATACAGGTGGCCAGTGATCAAACACTGATTTACCAATGAGTAAACTGGTCAAGTTGTCATTGTCATCCTTCTAGCACTTGCACCCCCCAGGAAATTTTCTATAATCTCAATTTACCTTTGTCTTTGTTCAGGATAGGTGAGCACACTTTGAAATAAAGCTCTTATTTGGATGTGGAAAGTAAGAAGAGTGCAACCTGGTTAGTAATTAGATGAGAATCCATTTGAAAATACTGGGGTTATAGACAGGACTAGGATCCCAGTAGAAGACAATGGCAAATTACTTCAACATTGTGGCCAAGGCAATTATAGTTTGTTGACCATTCTGAGGCCCACAACACTGAAGTGTTCTCATATATTGATAGAAAAGGCTGTAGTCAGTAGTTATCCTGTAGCCAATTATCTGGATGCAAACAGTGTTAAACTTCATAGGGCTTCAATTTAATGAATTTAATTGAATATATTAAATGTGTAAGGCCACCCAATTTGAAATGACTCTGGGCAGCGTACAGGGTTGAAACAGCTAAACAACAACAGCAATTAAAAGATACAACAAAAGCAATTAAAAGATACATGACCCAGAAGACTTATCTTAACCCACATAACAAGATGATTGTTGAGAACCCTCTGTCAGTTAGCCCAAGGTTAGGGAGAAAAACTAGGTTTGGAGGGCTTTCAAAATAAGGTCAGGGGTTTTAGTAGACATTTATAGAATGCCACAGTTTGGACATGAAATCCCCATTTCTATTTCCCCATCAATAAAATAAACAATACCCCCCCCCAACACACACACACACACACTGTTCCTTCTTAATCAGCCTTCCTTCTTAATCAGCCTTCCTCAACTCTATCTTTCTCAACTCTTATCTTTCTCAACTCTATCTTTCTACTATGTAACACTCAGAATTCTCAACCCCCAAAGACCACATTGGTTGGGAAGTCCAGCTATTACAACAATGGCAATTTGGATGGTTTTAAAAAGAGATTGGACAGGTTCATAGAGGATCTTGAGATCAATAGGCACTTAGTGCCTCCTGAATCCAGGCAATGAATCTTAAATGCTGATTGCTGGGGACAACCAGTGGATGGTGAAAGTCACTCCCCAACCCAAGGTTCTCCCAGATTCATCTATTTGGCCATTGTGTGACATCAGATTTTGGGCTAGATGGGCTGACAGCCTGATCCAGCAAGGCTTTTCTTATGTTCTAATATTCCTATCTATATTGAACCAACTGACATTGTTCTCACAACCCTCAAAACATCCACCATCCACACTAATCCATACATTGTAGGTTGCTAGTCCCCCCCGCCCTTAAATGCACTTTGATCCTGTATCCTCAATCTACAGAGATGCTAATGTGAAGCTTTCCCTTTTAGTTTGGCCCTGGGCTGTAAACAAACAAACAAAATCCCATTTTGTGGCATGTTCACAAGTCTACTTAAAAATAAAAGTTCATCCCATTTGTTCACTGCATCCATCTACATTTGAAAAAGTTGGTGCATTTTCTGTGAAGAAACCTCAAATGGATCTGGAAATCAATAATGGTAAAATCTCATCAGGAGATTCTGCTTTGTGTTCACAATAACCTTTGTGTTACAATTCCTTTGTTTCACTAATGACTAATATAAGCTAAAAGTGTCATCTGTTTAATGACTTGTTTTGCTTCTGTAAATGCTTCAATCATTCACTTACCTTTGTTTACACAAGGTAATCAACAGATGCTTAGGGGAGGAGTCACCAGGTTAGTTACTGAAAATTCTGTTGTAGTGTCTGTGTGTCCATGTGTGTTTGTGTATATCTATGACAGCTGTTCATCTTCTATTTCACAAATTCCCATTATTTCTCCAATGACTGAAGGAATATTTCAGTAAAGACCAACCAACAATTTTGAATTCAGATTTCTAAGATCTACAGCGAAACCCTGGACAGATGTATTTCCAGTCTATCTCCATTGTATTTGTTTTTATTATTTCTTTTATTTTATTTGTTAAATCACAAATCTATTCTGTGTAACTTAATGCCTTTTTTAAAATGCAGAAACATTCAACAATCTTGAGTAATACCCAGCTCAAGTCCTAGTCTTATTGAACAGATTATTTAAAATTAAGACCAAAGGAAACTTTAAATATATACATATTTTAAATATTTACAGAAACCACTCTTCTACAAAATGGGTCAAAAGAAAACAATGACCAAAACATGGCCTGAACTAAACCCAATTTATTAATTTCCAAGATAGCTTTCTCTTTATCCATTCTAGAAGGTAATTATTTTAACAGCCTTCTTAAGTCTATTATGCATGTTTTATTACTTGTCCAGTTGAAGTAGAGATTAGATTGAAACTGCTATCAAATTTAAGGAAATCCTTAAATGAAACCAACCCAAAGTTCTATTTTTGTACATTATTAATTGAGGTTTTGCAAAGCATAACAAGAATTAGATTGCAAAAAGTATTGATTAATGGATTTTTTTTTCTGTTTTACTTGCATTTATACTGATGCATGAGTATAACAAATCCTATTGTTGAGGAGGCAGAGGAGGAGAGAAATCTAGAAGGATTCGTGAGATTACATTACATTTATTTTGTGTGCTATCTGATCCACCCACTGTACAAAATGAATTACATGCAGATAAAAAGTACTTCCATCTGACTCTTTGGGGGGGGGGGGCAGTGTTTAATCAATACACAAGGGCAGATTTACCAGCTGTTAATCATTTAAATTATGGTTACTACAGTAATTTTACTACAGGAGCAGAAAAGAGTGCTTAATGACTAATATAGCCCAACTCTGCATGCCCCATGCAATGTATAAAATCCAGTAATGAGAAGTAGAATAATAGACAAGTCCTGATACATCACTATGGCTTCACAAACAAGGGCAGGTAATTTGGGTATCCAAACTCTAGGGAGAAATTCAGAATTCTGGAAGCCTGCCTAGTTCTATACATATAAGTGACAGCTACTGCTGAGATGGGTTCCCATAGTTAAGACTCGTCAGAATTCTAACCTAAGTCAAGGTCCTCTCTGTTTTTATTGTTATAAGAGGGACATTGGTCATATCCAATGCCATGGTGGGAATGAAAAAATGCAGAAATGATGAAGGGATAGGAAGAAACAGTTTAACCCTATTTTTATTTAGATATAGATATTTCAGAACAGCTTATCTTCAGTTTTAAGAAAAATAATAAAAGGCATGATGATAAAAATAAGTATGAATTCGTCTTGGAGTCATCTGGATGGATTCCTGCCAGGGGAAGAATATTTATTTTAATTATTCATGCATTTAATTTATGAAATATTAATATATATTGGGAGAGACCAGTCTGGGCCTTTTAAATGTTACTGAACTACAACATCCACTACCCGTCCCTGTTGGCTATGTAGGCTGGAAGGTGACATTCAGCTGAATCTGAAGTTCCCTGCCCTGATCTATATCCTGCCTTTATCCCTGCCCATTTCTTTTGTGGCCATGCCTTTGGCATGTCACTGAAGACTGCATCTGGCCCTGAAAGTTGGCTGTATATTTCTGCCTTTCTCAAAAAATTGAGTTTCAACATATTGTGAGAAGGAACTTTGGGAGGAGATATTTTCATTAACATTAGGCATGGTCTCCATAGCTTTAGATTTAGACATGTATTTTTCATAATTTGCTTTCTTCTTTTTTATAAAAAGATACATTTATAAACAACTATCTTGATTAAGCATTCATGAATGCTGGTGAACTTATAGCTGCAAATAATTAAAAAAAAAACGTTGATGGTTGCCACATCACTTGAAGTGCCCTTAAGACCAGCTAGGTATGATTTCATGCTGAGCAGTTGCTGTAATATAGGTCAAGGTGACATGGATCTTGAAACCAGGACTTTTAGACATCAATGGATATTGATTAGGAGTTAAAATACATCAGGCATTTCAAGTCCCAGCAAAAACAGTCCAGAGGGGTTTGGGGTACTTTCAGACTAGAATTAAATATTGGCTTATCTCTCTCTCTCTCTATCCTATCATCTATCAATCATCTATCATCTATCTATCTCTATATCTATCTATCATCTATCTATCATCTCTCTCTCTCTCTCCACTTGGAATATGTCTGAGTGGTGTCTTAACTGGAAATTGCCAAGGCAATGCTTCCACAGAATCATTAAGTGAAACAGAAGACATCAAGTCAACACAGTGGCTGAGGTCTTAGGCAAATGAATTTGTTCCTGGAGGTAATAAAGCATCCTTATCACATAGTGCACAAGTTAATTAGAACCATATGAAGATCCATTCTTTGTGTGTGTGATTTGCACCTTCAGGATATGGTGTGTGCTTATACACTAACATATGACAATAGAGGTATCCTCCTGGGACTTCTGACTGTGTTGCTAAATCCTGAATGTAAATATGTACTTTGGCTCTGAGTTTAATATCATTCTGGGAACCAAACAGGCCACATCTCTTGGGTGAAATCCCTGCAATGTAAAGTTTAAGTACTGTGTCACTTTTTTTTTTTTTTTTTTGGCAAATGAAGAAGATTCATATTGCTTAAACAGTGGACGATGTTAGTGAAGTCATCTCAAGATATGGGGTTTTCCTTCCATTTTTTGTTTGTTTCTTGCTTGGCACGACTGCAGTTCTTTCAGAGCTCTCCAAGGTGAAAAATGGGGGAATATCTGAATCAAAGGCAGCGGGGAATTGGACTTCGACCCAGGATTACGCCAAGGAAAGCAAGTACAGGAAGACAAAATGATGTAAAGGCTGTCTCTGTATTGATTGCTATAGCGGTGGATTACTTTTCAGATAGCAGAATCTCGGAGCTCATTCCTTGGCATGTGCTTAGTTCAGCATCTGCACAAACAAATTATCATTTCTCAGCGATGCTTGCATGTGGAAAATCTCAGTGTTAATAGCATGAGGGAGGAGATAAGGAGCTTCCTCGAGCACTGTAGAAGTCAAAGGTAATTGTGGAATACAACGGCTTGCTAACTTTTCCACCAGCTAGCGACGCTGCACCTCTTGCAGAAACTCCTATGCAGACGTCAACAGGTGAAAAGGTTTATCAGGACTGTGTGAAATCAACCCTGATTTGGTTCCAACTGGTGTTTCAAAAAAAGCATGGCTCAGTTTGAGTCCATGCTTTGAGACTCCAAGAGCAAAGGGATTCAAACTCAACCTCCTTTGAATGTCAAGATGAAGTTTTAAAACATTGTCCTTGGGCAATAATTAGGAAACATCTGCTTCACTTTGGGGTAGAATAGGATAAAAATGGCAGGATAGTAGACTCTTTAGAGAACATTTATTAACAATTATTTGTTACCTTGTCATGATTGTTTTCCCTCATCTGAAACCTGCCAATATCAAATCTGCTCTTTTCTTTTTTCACTGAAAGACCAGCATTGTAGGGTGGAGTAAAAGATTTTTCATGGATGGAGCTGAAAACATGGATCTCTTCCAGCCTGCATTTGGTCCTATTGTGAGGCAGAAATAGCTGTAGTAGACTAGTTAGTTAGCGATATGTAATCTGGTTGGTCCTTCTGGAACTCTCAGTAGCATTTTGCCACTCTGATCTCTTCCTGAGATAGCTAGTTGATGCAAGCCTTCAGGACACCGTTAAACAGCAATACACATCCTATTTAGCTGAGTATTTCTAGATTATGGTGCTGTTAGACTTTTATTCATCCTTAGGTTTGGTTTCTTTATTTAATTAATTCAATTGGGGTGCTACCCAACTCCAACTAACTCTGGGGAGCTCACAACAATAAGTAACATAAAAACAGCAAAATACAAAAAAAAAAAAAAAATTAAAATGGTACAAAAATAACTGCAAAATTAGGTTAGTCTGTAGAGGTCCTCGTGGCTCTACTTTATCTCTCATACTACTTAACATGTGCATAAGATCACTGAGGAAGGTTGTAGAAAAGGTCTGGATCAATGGGGAAAAGAATGCCTTGCAGTTCTTCCCTTCCCTTCCTTCCCTTCCCTTCCCTTCCGTCTCACCCTCTCTCCTTTCTTCCCTTCCTTTCCCTGTTGTGCCCCCCCCCCCACATACACTGATGGAATTTTCTTGATAAAAGCAGGAATTTACAGCCGAACTGGGATGTGGGGAAATGAGTGTACCTTGGAAAATAGGAAAACAGAGTGTGGGAAAGTTTTACTTGTGATTTGAAGCTGGATGAAGTAAGAGAGAGAAAGTAAAAGATAGTGAAGTTTCTCATCAAGACAGTTGGGCAAACTTTTTTCCTGTAAGCTATATACTTGGAAGTTAAGCAGTGAAAAACCAAGAGGAAAAAACAGCGAGCTAAGAGCACCTGAAGCTACAGCATCTGAAGCCAGAGAGATAAGGAGGTGTCAAGGTGAGAAAGACTCAGTGGAAATGAAGCAGCAGCACTCTCTTGGAGAGTTCAATGGCAGGATACCTTTGAAGAGACGTATGGTTGGATTTGGCCTGGGAGGCCAGAAGCAATCTGTCAGTAGTATGTAAGAAGGCCAGAAGTACAGCAAGTGAGGCCATCAAAAAGGGAGCAAGTGGCATTTCAATGAGTCCCACCAGGAGAGGCCCACTGAAAAGGCCACACTAGCTGATGGCAGAGGGTAATGGGTGAGACTTGCCAGGGTGACTTCCTGGGAGAAAGGCATAGGAAATGGTAGGAACCCCAGGGTAGAGTTCATTCTAGATCTTCTGGCTGAGGTAGACTCAGTAGGCATTTAACCAACTCAAAGGTAAGCACTAATAATCTGTAGTGGGATTACAGGAACTCCTATATTTAACCAGGACAGAAGAAGAAGGCAGTACAGGCCTAGACCCCTGTGTACTCCCTGGTGAGGGAATTACACTATCATTCTGTAACCAAACTGCCAGCCTGAATCATGGGACATGTCATCCTAACTGCCTGTGCTTATTACCATCCTAAAGCAATTCTTAAAATATTTGAAATCTGGGAATTAGTTTGCATCAATGTCTCTTGACTACTCTGCTCTATTTCTTATTGCCTACTGATGTCAAGGAGTCTGTAAAAAACTTAAACAGTTATTCCCACACAATCTGGGGTTAGATGTGTTTGACATATGGAGTCCCTATCGATAGGTAGGTAATCTAACCCAGGATAAGGGATACAATATATTCCAGACAAGCATCCTTCTGTCTCCCCAACCTTTGCTCCCTCCCTCTGAAACCTCAGATATGATCTTAAATTCTGAGCTCCTCCAAGAAGACCAGGCTAGGCATGGCGTTGGCATACTCTCTTTCTCCTTCCTTAACAATGAAAACTCTAGCTATTGTCATTCACGTCTGCATTTTTTAAATTTAAGTAACTATGACATGTTGTTCACAGCTCTGCTCCTGCAAGTGGTTTGCAAGCTCTGGTGCAAAAAGCTGTTGTTGGAGGGTTCTCCTGAGGAAGACTCTTTACAAAGTATATTGCATCATTCACTGGATCCTATTTTGTTTCCAGCAGGGTTGAAAGTCTGCTGGTCTCGCTTTTCAAACGGCCACTTCTTTCTTCCGTAAGACCTTGTTCATAATGTATAGCCATTGGATTTGCTGCTATCCACCCAGCTTCTCAGAGCACTGAAACTGATGAGTGCTTGAAGAAGAGGATGGGTTTGGTAAAGTCCCCCAATTATGCATCTCTCCTCACAAGACCCTTCCTAGCTCTGCTTTAGATGAGCAATAAAGTCCACTCTGCAGATCATGTTTTTAGTCCCACGTGATGTTTGATCGCTCTTTAATTTTAATGTCACGCTCACCTTTTTTTATACTGGGTTGATATTTTTCTTTTAAAGCTCTGCTTCTAGTAGGCAGAGAGTGCAATTTACAAAACAACCAAATAATAAAGGCATAAATAAGTCACAGCTTTTTTTTTATTTTTTTTATGGTGACCGGTCAATAAATATTGGGCAACTGAAACTTCTCAACTGGATTTCAGTTGATAAAATTCTTTTATGTTCAGTTAGTGGTGACATTTTGAGACATCAAGCGTTTGAACTTATTCCCAAATATGTTTATAGGCCCTGCATAATAAAAGGCTTTTATTACTTTTTAGTATGGGGGAATGAAAAGGAAGCTTTAAATCTTGAGTTCTGAAGTGCCACTTTCTGACTTTAAAAACAGCAAAGCTGGAGGGGGTATGTGTGAGGAGACATCTTCTAGAAAAGGTAGGTTATGATATTGCTGCTTTCTTGCCTTAGTGGCTCATATATTTTCAAAAAAAAATGTAATCTTTTATGCATAAATGAAATGATTATCTAACCAAAAGTACTGTTTTTGTAAAGCCAGGCCAGGGTTTTATGGCCTACGAGATAGAAATGCATAAAAGGAGGGAGGCGGAAGAGACAAGAGGAGCTGCATTGCCTGATTATGAAATGTTGATGTCTTTCTATATTTTTCTTGTTAGCGTATAGATAGCGATGGCAGAAGGGAGAGAATGAACAGCATTTATCATATTATTTCGGAGAGTAGAACTATAGCATTTTAAATCATAAAGTTGGAGGAGGCCACACATCCAAATTAAATCCTCTCTGACAGGTATCTATGCAACCTCTATTTGAATATTCCCAGCAGACGGGACCCTACCACCTCATGAGGTCATTGGTTCTGCTGTTGAACTGCTCTTAATGGAGATTGGCATTGTCATTTCTCTACAAACCCTAATTCCTTAGAAGACAGGACTCCACCACCGCTGAAAAGGAAGGTCACGTTAGAGAATTTCCTCCAGATACTCTCTACCAATTTTTTAACAGACATCATTCCCCTCTTTGTTCCTCTGGAAGATGCAGAACGATCACCAGCCTTCTCAAATAGTTGTTTCTGTTGCAGAAAGAAGGCAGGGAGGGTGGGTGGCGTTTGCTGCCATTGCTAATGGTGAATCCCGCTCTAAGCCCTTGCTAGAAAACATCTGCACCCCCCTGGAGAAACTCAGTAGAATATAACCTCTCAATTTTTCTGCTGACATGAAGCAGGATAATTCAGGTTGCTAAATGCATTCAGTCTTTAATTGTATTTAATTATAATGTTCAGCATTAAGCTGCCCAGTTTGCTCGGAATCACTTACATACAGTAGTTCTTTACTACAAACCTGGGAACAGAGAGAGAGAAAGAGAGAGAGCAAGCAAGGTTTTCTAGCAAATGGGGGCTTCCAACCCAGCTCTATTTGATCCAGAACTGAATCTGCATCCAGTGCAGCTCCTTAGGAGTTTCTTGCATTTTGCTGACTTTAGCTGGAGCTCCCTTTATAGTGCAGACAGATGGTACGCTTTCCATATCAGCCAAGGGATGGAACTGCAGTATGTTGTGGCTAGACTCATAAGTGCTAGAGTGTTGGACTTGGATCAGGAAGACTTGTGCTGAAATCCCTAATCATCCATAAAAATGGTAGATGGCTGAGGTCTAATCACACTTTTTCTCAATCTATTTTCTGAGGACAGACGTTGTAAAAATAGAGAACTATTGACTGGACTCTTAGAAGGGCCAGACAACAATCGATTCATGAATGAATGAAAACAATAAATCAATCAACCACTTGGTTGCAGAAGAATAGGTTCTGTTCCAGCCAGGGTCTGCTGGTCTTCTTCTGGCAGGGTGCTGTGACCCATTGCCCTCTATCTCTCTACATAGTTGGTTCCTCTTTCCAGGATTCTACCACTTTATTTCCACCTGTGTTCACAGGCTAGAAGAAAAGCTGAAGTGCTCCTTTTGTGAAGGAATTAGGGGAAAAGCTTTAATTTTCTTTTCACAATAGGGGAAGAAATGCAAAAGAGATATCTGAACCATGACACGCTGATTGTCCAACCTATGCCTGTGTATTCAGAAGAAAGTCTGAATACATTGGGCCTTACTTCTAGAAAAAGAAATGGTTAAAATCCAGTCAGCAGAACATGTAAGTATAAATGGAAAGAAAATAGCAAGGTGGAAAGATGTTTCAGTTACATGCATATTCTCTTGATTTTGCTTGGTTAAAGAAGGATTTAAAATGCTACAAAGCAGTCTTGTCCCTGCCACCCACCCAGATTAACTGCAGATGGATTAGATCATAAATCATTTGTTCAAGGCACTACGTGATTTCCAAAGAAGAGCCCAGAGAGACCTTGTAAATAAATAAAACACTGTGTGATCTGGTCATTATGACGATTATGGTCAAATTATCATTGTTGAATTATTTGTCGCTGCTATACCTAGAGACAAGGCTGCAGGTGGCTCACTTCATCTAAGACATATTGAGGGTTCCCCCTGCCTTGCCTTCATGTACCTTAGTGAATATAGACAACAACTGACTTCATCATCAATTCACAATACGTGAAATATCGCTAATAAAAAAATGGGGGTGGGGGTGCGTGGAATAAGGCTCAGCTTTGGTAGCAAATCCATCTTTGGAAATACCACAACTATCCTTATTTTCCAATCCAGTTCAAAGAAAAGCACTTAAATTATTTGTAGAATTAATTAGAATTAATTTGAAAGGATTTGGCGGGGGGGGGGATGTTGGTCAGATGCTTTCTAAAAACAGCCAAAACAGAACAAAGGAAAAGCAGATCAAAACAAGGCAAGGATGCCTGCAGCAAGTCTAAAGATATACCAAGGGTTGTTGAGGGTTTTTTTGAAGGTACTTTAATGAAGCTATTGTTTATGTCTTGGAAACTCTCATGAGCTCATTATGTTGAGTGTCTTCACCTCTGAAGGGGTCCTAACACATCAGCCAGGACTTTGCCCTGCTGACTGGTAGGATAGTACAATGATTAGCGCTTCAATCAGTTTCCCTTCCCCCCACACATTACTTCTCCATATTTATTCTGGGGGCAAGGGAGGGAAGGGAGATATATGGAACAATGGCAAACAATGCTTAGATCAACCAGGAAGGATGGTGGAATAATACTAAGGCAGAAGGGTACCTTGACTTCAGTAGATTGGGAGGGAATTGGGAGCAGGACAACTGGGAAATCACCTGCCCCACAGCTTCTAGGGAAACAATGCAAAACTGTATGCAGTTTTTTGGAAGCAGCAGGTAAGCTGAAACTTCCTTGGACCAGCCCAGCTGTAGTAGACTTTCAGAAGCCTTTTGGTGTTGCAGGGATTCCATGTGAAAGGGGCCTCAGATACATGCTGAGTATTTGAAATGTAGAATACCCTATCGAGTACAGGTATGTGCAAATTCAATTTCATTAACAAGATTTGTTAATTGGTTGGGGATGGGGATAGTATTTTCTTCTGGACATTTTTTTAAGGATTTCAGGTGTCTTATAACACTTATGGTTGCCTGTGAAAGAAACTTAATTTTTCCCAAAAGCTCAAGTAGCAAAAATGTCTGTCCAGGAAACAAAAGAGTTCTTGCCAGTTGAACTCAGAAGGACTAGGAGATCTCCCAGTGATTTATTCAGCTCTTAATTAAATTTGCCATCTGCTTTTCTTGATAAATCCTATATGTTAAATTTTTAAAAAAGAAAGTATCAGAAAAGAGAAGGAACGCAAGGCTGGAGCACAGCAGTAGAGATTCAGTTCAAAGTGTGGATGGAAAGTAAGCTAAAAGTTCATAGGAGTCACCATAGGTAGATCCATTTATTGTGTTCACCCAAAGCCAAACTACATTATAGTCCATACATTGCTCTAATCCAAGTTTCTGGGAGTTGTAGTCCACACAACCTAAAGCTGCCAAGATTGAGAAACATTGCTCTAATCTATGGTTTGTTTTCATCATGCTTGGTAGCATAAGCCACAGTTACTTGATTCACACATCACTGCAAGCCTTAAGCCATGGTTGTAAATCACACGGCATGATAAGTCAAAACTAAACAAATTGCAGGATAGCTTAGCATAATGTGTAAATTTGATTGTGGTTTAAACAGAGCTATGAAATCTAAACAGTACTTAAAAATGGAGGATGGAATCAAAATTAAGTTTATAAGTTTTTATTATAGGGTCCTTACCACTATATATATATATTCTTTCTGTCATTAACACGTGATTTGTAAGCCTTTTAAGTCTTTATAAGTAGGTCTATCTCTTCATTCCATATGAGGAACAGGTGAAATGTTATTTATTGTACCTTCCTCTCAAAGCTATATGGAAGTTTTAAAAGATTTATTTTAAGTTGAGATGAAATCCCTTGATACTAAAAAGAGTGGATATAGAAACTGATTTGTTTTTTGAGGTATCTCTTGGCCTCCTGTTGTACATATAGTCACAGTTGAATTTACGAAGGAACTTTTTAAAACCTTTCCAAGAAAACGTTTTCCATTTTATTGCAATGCAGGCCAGAGCCAAGGTGGTATTTGGGGGAAGCAATTTTGATGTTATTAAATCATGTTGAATTACTTGGAAGTGCTGAGAAAAAAATCTGCAATATTTGCTCTGCCAAGTGACTGTTAACAGAGGTTTTTTTTTTTAATATTTAGTTTATAGCATGTTATTTATTCAAAAAATTGACATATTTGTTTTTGTTTTTCTTAGAAGAACATAAGGCAAATTGTATTAATTAGGCTATTTACATGATTTCCTAATTTAGAGAAAGGAAACTTGCCTTCAGCTAGCAAATAATTGGAATTACAATTGCTAGAGATATCACAAGTTGGTTAATTATGTTAGAGTCCATCATGCTCAGAGGCTAAGTTAAATGATTTAGTTTCACTGCCCTTCTTTTTATTTCCTTTGAGCTGTGGTAACATTATATGCACAATTTCATTGATGGGTTCACTATGACAACTCCACGCCTTTGAAAAATGAGCAGAACAGAAAACTGAGGCAAGAAATGGATGGGGTGGAGTCAACAACTTTAACAACTTTTCTAGACTTAAGTATAGGCTGGACTCACTCATCACAGTCAGCCCTAACATATATTGGTTTTGTTTTTACCTTAGAGTAAGGTATGAACTCCACCACTTTAGCTTAATGTCATATGTGAACATGACCATTACAATTTCTTCAGCAAACCATGGTTTAAAATCCAGGCTTAGCCTCATGTGTGAATTCATCCATTGCCTTAGTATCCTAGCTGTGGGGTTCAGAAGCAAAAATGCAAAAATGCACACCTACATACTGAAGTTCAGGATTGTCGTTCTCTAACTTACTGGAACATCTGTGGATCCTAGATCTAGATTCAACTTTGAGATAGGGAGTGCAGAGATGATAATGGAACAGGAATGATTTTGCTTTGCTTTTGACCTGACAACATTCATGGAGACTGTAGCTATGGCATTTGCAAATGCTTTATTTCACCCTTTAGCAATACATTCCAAATTTCCTTCCCCAAAGGTGGACAACTTTTTGTATCACTCAAGAACTATACCAGGAGTGATCTGTTGGGAGATGAACTACATCCCAATGAGGGGCAGAGATGATGCAGATGCTGGCTGGGCCAAAGCTGAAACTGGATGTTTCAGAAAGAGTTCTGGGACCCTTTTTGCTTTTCCTTTATCTCTTTCTGACACCATCACACAGAATTGCCAGGGTAGAAGAAGAATGCTCTTGTCAAGGGTCTGATTTGACCCCTTGCAAAGGACTTTTGGAATTAGGCTGAGGGCTGTATGGAGCCTCAGAGTCACAGTCTGCCAGATGTTGCCTTATAAGTTTGCCTCTCCTTTGCACATAGCTATCATTCCTAATTAATCCTGCAAACACCTCATGTAGTTTGGTCCCGGGAGAGGTAGAAAAACAGAAGAAAGAGAAACTAGCTTAACTGCTTCAGTTGCTCAAAAGATAGAGTGTGGGGAAACTGATTTGAGGAAAGTTTAGGTTCAGAGAGGCAGGTGGGAGATGAGGGGATAAGTAGGAGGGAATTTTATCCAGCTGTGTTGAAGTTTATTTTGGCTTTTACCAAGGAGCAGCTTGTTAGCCCTGAGAGGTAGTTCAGACAAGAAGCACACCCAGGTGTACTAGCTCTATCTTTATTGTAAGGTTACATTAACAGAACCTTGCAAGACTGAAAGTATTTCTCCCCTCCTCTCCTTTTAATCTCCAGAAAACTAGGGAGGCCACCCTCTGAAATGTTTCCCACACCCTCCCCCCTTCTATGGGCTAAGACATCTTTTACACACTGCCATTTGTCCAGTCTACGACTCTCTCTCCTGTCTCCCAAGGTCATTCCCACATTACACAGTTTGTGACTAATTCCAACATGCCCCATAAACAAGAACAAACCAGGGGTAATCTGAATTGGTTATTCTAGGATAACCAATTTGGCCTCTTGGATACACACACTCCTACCAGAAATTGGAAAGATTAAGATGTGGCACTGCTAGGAAGGCCACATAACTTACTACATTTTAGCTGTGCATCCAACATATTCATATTTGGATAAACAAATATATTTAAAGTTTATATTTAACAAATAGAACAAAAATAAGTGGCATCATGTACAGGCACACTGTTCAGGGAGTCATGGGCCACATATAGGTGTAACTATAATACAGCCATGTCTGTATATATTTAATTGATTTAGGATTGTGAAGTTGTTGGGAGAAGAAAAGAAAAAGGAAGTCACATTCATAAGTCTATCATGGAGCTGTCTACCTACATCTACAGAAATTCTCCAGAATTCTGGGTCCTATATATCTTGTCAAGCCCAGTGATTTCTCCATATAACCTGAATACCTTTCTAAAAGATTCCATAGTTCATGAATGAGCATTTCTGCATTCAAAATCTTCTACCAATGGTCTCTTGGACAGTAGGTGCTTTCTTTAATACTGAATGTGTTGACATTTTGGCCCTTGCCCACTGATTAACAGACCTGTCTGATACATCCAGGCTGTCTACGTCCTACTGTGAAAAGTTATGGGACCGCTGTTTTCAGGATTGAACAAGAACATTTTTCTCAAGGTTGGAAGATATAAATGATCTTCTGGAGAGCCTAACGGTGCAAACCAAGCCATGCTTTCTTAAAAGCAAGTTTCTCTAACTAACATAGGCTTAGTTCTGAGTAGAAATACTCAGCATTGTGCTGTCATTAGGTTCGAGACCAAGATGAGCTGTGTATTGACCACTTCCTTAGTCTTACACACATTAGGATAGTCATAAACTGCCCAGCTCTTTATAAGAAATTTTAATGAATTTTAAATGATAGTATAACGAGAGATTTTCTTTCCCAACAGGAAACCAAAGCTAAGAATGACACTCTTGCTCTGCCCACTTATTTTATTCTCATTAGGTCATGCAAATCATATTTCAAGCATGCATTTTGCTAGAATGGGACTGTTGGGGAGCAATGTCCTCTGTTATTCTGGGAGGAAAACCAAATATTCCTGCTCCTTTAATTTGTGCAAGCTGGGGATAAACAAGCCACTGGCTTCTAATGTAATTATTTCACTGGAAACCACAAGGGTATAAGGAGAGGATGGTTACTAGTTTTGATCATTAAAATCTATTTAAAAAAAAGAGGAATGGAGTTCACCTTCCCAGGACCTAAGCAATTTAAATTCCCATACATGTTGCATTCCAGCTGGGAGGTTGGGTTTGCAAACTCTGCAGGGCCATGTTCATCTAGGACAAGGTAGAGAAGGAATATATCTGTATCTAGCAAAAGAATATCTATTCTCAGCCAAGATCCAGGAGAAGCACTGGAGTGCTCCACATGATGAGATCCTATTTATCCAATATTAACATAGAGATCAAACCCAAGGCTGCCTGTAATCCCCTAAAAATCTCAGTGTAGCCATTTTGAATTAGAATAAAAGGAAATATTGTAATACACAGGATCATGACTTCATTATATTACAATTTATGAAGATACTAACAGCTGCCTATCCATCACAGTGGACTGATCAGACGTTAAATATTTTCATGCTACAAGTTTATTCTTTTTGTTTTTTAGGGTGATATGTTTTTTTCTAATGATGGATTTATTATTGTTTTTACTGCTTTTTGCAGTTGCCCAGAGCTATAAAGGGCCTGAGCAGCATGTAAGTTTTCTAACCCCATAAATAATACTCCAAACAACTGAAACATCTAATTTACCTATTCAGAAAGTGACCTAAATCTGATACGATGGGATTGCTCCTGATTTTATGCATTGAAAGAGTACTGTACCACCCGATAGCATGATGTTTTTGAAGATTGGGTAACTATATTAAATAAGGAATATCTACTCAACAGTTAAACTTGGGTCAGACTTGCTTGCATGTTTGAGAAAATGAATTAAACCAATATAATATTTAAAAAAATTAATCAGTCTCCAAGCTGGTGTAGCAGCCGTTCTTTGATAACACAGAGATTCAGATTTTTAAGTGACTGAGCTTCCATGGTCCAATGAAGAACAGGCAGGGAGTATTACTAATCTTCACAGCTTGATTGCTTTTTCTGATAGCATTACAAAATTAGCGGATGAAAGAATGTGTAATTTATCTGGGTCTACGCAAAACCATGGATGCAAAAATCTTCACTTGCAAAATTAAATTCAATTTGGCTTAGATATGGAGCACTGCCACTTGGATTTTAAAATGGCCAGTTGAGTGCAAACCCAATCTAATGAGAAATGGCACCACACCAAATTATGGGCAGTTTGTTTAAAGTGGGGTGTTATAGTAGTCCTGCTTTATTTAAAATCTTCATTAACAATCCAGTGAAGGTGTGATGGCTCATGTTAATTAAATTTCCCACTAATGGTTAATGAGGAGCAATTGAATGTACCAGCAAACATGAAGAATAATCTGAGATGTTCTCAGATCTTGGCCTACCTCCAAGATGGTCTACTGCTGGAATTTTGATGGATGGAACTCAAGAAGGATCAGAAGAGTGACAGATAGTCTTGGGATAAACAACTTCTATCAAATGTTGAGTTCTGGGGCAGAGTGATGGCAACCAGAAACAGATCAAGGTCAAAAACAGGCAAAGGTTACAGTCCAAGGCAGTGTCCAGAAACAAGTAAACAGAAGAACAAGTAATATTCTCATATCCAAGACTGAGCAGTTACCAAGGATCTTGCTGTGTTCCAAATAGCTCCTATATTCAGAATTAGAATTGGGGTTCTTCAGTTTAAGGGGTTAGACTTTAATCAATGCCTGAATCTAGAGCAAATCTAGAAAAAAAAAAAAACATGAGTCCAACTCTGGTAGGCCCAATGTTATGAGAACAGGCTTTCAAGGAATGAAAATCCCCTGAGCCAAAAGACTGACTACTAGATGATGGCTCTCTCATTTTCTTCTACACAGAGAAAGGAACACTTAGAAACACTGTGGAGCTGGGTGGTTTAGAGAAGAGTGCAGGAGACTGTGAGGAGAGAAAAGAATTAATGAACTTGATAGGACACCCTGTAAGCCTGATTAGTTCTGTAGGCCAGAGATTTCCCACACAAGCTCTTCAGTGCTCAAGATGCAAGAAGCACGATACTGGCTGAGGTAACATAATGAGCTTAACCCGGAATCCAGATGACCAAGCACAATTGCTGTGCTTGTATAACATGAGGTACCAAAATGTGGTTTAATGTGAAGGTTTTGTTTTATCAACATTCTCCATCAACAGAAGGTGTTCTAATACCCTGAAATACAAACTCCCCCCCCTCACTTTGGCCTAATTTAGGACACTGTGAGAACATAGCTAGAAATAATCTGCTGGAGGACCCAATCTCTCCTCCCCTCCTCACCCAACATCTCAGCAGGGCTTCAGAAAGTTGGCTCTGAGCTTTACATTTTAAAGCTCACTATTTTTAAATAAAATCCTTTCAAGAAGATTATGAACCCCAGAAGATGATTTTCGCTGATTCTGGGCCTTTTTAACTTAAGGGACAGATAGAAGTGGGCCTGGTGAGGTGTAAGTGACAAATAGGACAGAAGTGAAATAAAACATTAACATAGAAGTACAGGTGTTCACATGTGAGGAATAAACAAAAATAATTAGGTGATCATTGCACTGTGAAAACAAGATTATAGAGGTTATAAACTAATTTCACAGGAAAGTATTTTAAAAATATGGTTTCAGGTGATTTATTTGTTTTTTGTAAACAAACTCAAAGCGTACCCTCTCATTTATAGAATAAAAAGGCAGGGGGAAAAATATATTCCTATCACTCATCAGTAGCTTTAGGGATTGGTCAGTGTAGCTCATATTCATACAACTCATGAATCTCATAAGTGACAAAAGGAGGAGACAATGATTAAGTCATACATCGGGCCAAATCATGGTTGAATAAGTTACAGCTGGATTAGTTCACACATAATTCTAATTCTTAATATGGTTTATAGCATGATATGTGGAGTCAGGTATTGTGGACTGTTTAAAAAAAAACACACATGGCTTAGAATCCAGCCAATGAGTTCTTACAGCCAGGAACCTCCAGATCAGAGTTTGTTAATCAAAAACTCTGAGATCTGGCATAAAGTAATACATAATAGCTAGGATGAAGCTGTTCCTGACCAACTCAAGAATCTAAAGTCTGCAAATTGGTGGATCTTTCGAGTCTCCCAGTAGAGTTATTTTCTTGCTTTTTCAACAATCCAGCTGCCAGTTGTAACATTCTAATATATGGTAACTTCTGAAATATATCAGAAAAACACAGCTAAAGGTTTGTTTTATGTATGATTACAGTAGTCCAACTGCATTATAAGGAATACAAGTCTACAACCCTGCAGACTGGAGAGAAGGATTGGTGGCATCTTTTTAAAAAACATATATATATTAACAACAGAACCAGAGAAAACTTCCAGCTGTGCTTCTTATTTATCCAGAGTATACGTAAGTAGAACACTTGGCCTGGCAAACTGAATGAGATGACAAGGGCATGAATGATCATCTGCAATGCATCCTGTATATTCTCAGTGTATCCAATTAAGGTTACAACTAGTGAACCAGCTGAAGAAAGGCCAAAGGCCTCCTGGCTACAGTTTCCAGTTGCTCCACAAGTAGGGGTTGGAAATTTAAGAGGGCCCCCAGATTTCTGGGAGAGCATAACCCCATTGGGAGCCAAAGATGAAACAATCTTGGAATCAGTAGACTTCTAAATTAACAGCCATGCCATCTTGCTTGGGTTGAGTCTGAGGCTGTTTTCCCCCAGCCAGACCCTGACAATCTCCTGGCCCAAGGTCAGGATTTCTACTGCATTTCCCTCATTAAGACTGAGAGCCAGTTTTGCCTCGGGGTTAAGGCACCAGGCTAGAAACCAGAAGACAGTGAGTTCTAGTCCCGCCTTAGGCATGAAAGCCAGCTGGGTGAGTTTGGGCCAGTCCCCCTCTCTCAGCCCAAGTCACCTCATTGTTGTTCAGTCGTTAAGTCGTGTCCGACTCTTCATGACCCCGTGAACCATATCGCGCCAGGCCTTCCTGTCCTTCAACTCACCTCACAAGGTTGTTATTGTGGGGAAGATAGGAGGAGGAAGGAGTGTTAGGTATGTTCAGCATCTTGAGCTATTTATAAAAATAATAAAGGCAGGATTAAAAAATCTAAAAAGAAGATGAAAGCTATCACCACCTTATCTCTTTCATTCCCTCTTTGAAAAGAGAAGGAAAGTATGCAATCCCCACTTAAAACAGAGAATTTAATTCATATTCAGACATGAGTACAGTCTTATACAGACTTCACCCCTCTCTGTTCAGAGCTGAGGCAAAAAAGAAGACTGGGCTTATACAAGGATATTTGGAGTATGGCCAGTGTAAATGTCCCTATCTTTTTTACAATCAAATTTTACAATACCATTACATTTACAGTGTGATTCTGCCTAAATTCTTGAGCTTAGTGAGATCTCAGAGTGATCCCACTGGAGGACAGAGACAGAAAGTTGCACTCCTGAAATTGAACATTCCTCCAGCACTACAAACATATCAGCTCGGTAAAGAATTTGCTTAAATGTGTATTTACGGTTGAGATTCAGGACAATGGCATGAAATGCTAATTCCATTGACTGGAGACATCCTCAAACATGGAACAAATGTAAGTATCATAAAAAAGAACTCTTCAAAAGACTGAATAATAATCCAAAAGAGGGAAGGATTTAGCAGCCGCTTCACAAGGTTCTTAGCTCCTGACTCTTGAAAGACTATAAATTTCTTAAATGAAAACAAAGCAAAATATGAAAAGGTTACTTTGGTCCCATCTTTTCCTCTGTTAATTTAGTCTCTTTCCTCCCAATCAGGATAATGGCATCCAAAAATAGCCCCTGTTTTCTTTTAATTGCCTAATTCTCACCCTGAGAATTTCTTTGATAATTCCTGAGATGGTGGTCAGGAACTACATGCAATTGTTAGTACCAACAATGACATTCAAATGGAATCCATTTGGGGAACTCCAATCCATTTGTAGAGAAATAATTAAGCTGTTCCATTTGTAAGATAAAAATCTAGAGGGAATATGGGGAAAGTCACCAATGACCAGGGTCTATGCAGTAGAGAGAGAAAAATGTCCATTGAACAAATTGGTTTCTGTCTATCTGTCTCTTGCTGCCATCAGCTGGACTTCTCTCTTTGTCGGCATTTCTCTATTTTCATATTTGTTTAGCACAAAAAACCAAAGTAACACAAAATTTTTAAAAAATATCCACATTTATACCATAGATCTAACTATATACTCTATAGCATACACACACACACAGGGTCTAAACATTACTATTTGTCATTTCAGAGTGTTCTGCATTCTTCCTTTCAATCAGGGTTTTTCACAGGCTGTGCTACCCACATATTCTAACTGTCCATCTCTCTCAACAAGAAAAGAAAGGAGGGGAAAAAGGGCTATTTTTACAGTGCAATCATTTATTCCCATTGGAAGTGTAGCGATTCTATTTTCAATTGCACATGAAGTCATTTCAGGCAGCCCAAGCCGCAACAGTTGTACTGTTCCTTTTCATTTAGCGTAACTTTACAAAGAAGGTAGGCTCCAATGTAGTCATACAAAGAATAGAAATATCTTTCTCGTGGACAAAAGAGGTCGACCCAAAAATTTCTACTCCACGTCCCTTTTGCATGTATATCTTTAAAATGTATATTCTGCTTCTGCCTTTTCCCATGTTAAGAGTCTTAGGATCTTATACACAAAAAATCTGGGCTCCCACTAAGCTTAGAAGACATAGAATTTATTTGGAAATCCTTCCTTGTATGCAGTAAGTTGTGCTTTGCTTCGCCATTCCATATATACTGTGGGGCCTGCATTCTCTGTGTTTAAACTTTGGTCATTCATAAATCCTAGTCTCTATTAAGCAATGGGTCTGCTCAAATATAATAACTTGCTTTTCTTTTTATGTAAACTTTCAGGTATTTATATCCATGAACATCTAGCTTCGTGTAAATACTTAAATACATAGGTTTGCTTAGTTTCTATTGCATTTTTATTATGCCTTTTTGGTGAGCTGAGAATTGTTTTGAAATATTTGGAAGAGCAGCTTCAATAGGTAATTATATTCTGATTGATATCGAGCCTGGGAACTGGGGATCCATATCAGAACTCACAATTTCCTGAAGAATCAAAAGCTCATGAAAAGATAGGAATTGGTTACAATCCCTGTTGAGTCACTGGAGCCCTGGCAGATACCAAGGGTTGGTTAAGAGAGATACTCCAGGCATGGAGACAACAAAGGCTACCAAATTATCATTTAATTTGTTCTTTTATTTTTAAAAAGCAAGAAAGGGAAAACAATGGTTTGAAAGATTTTCTGCCTTTAGGGATGACATAATTTTACCCATTGGGGTACAATGAAGCATTTCCTGGAACTGTCTTCAAGTGTTCTGTTAAGTCTCCTCTGGGGCAAATACAGAATCTTAGAAATGGTAAAAGGAATTTCCCACTCTTGTTTATAGTGAGTTCATTAAGGTAGCATTGCTTTGAATGTTTTGAAACAGTTCTTCCCAGGTTCATTGTCATTTATGAAATAAGCTGCCAACTGACTTATCCTCTATTGCTTGATTACTGATATCTACTCTTGTCGTCATTTATTTCCCAGGCTGTCCACAATCTCTTGTCTGTTATTCTGGATAATATCCATCTCAGATTTGTTCAAGTTGCACATGAAGTCATTTCTGGCAGCCCAAGCTGCCAACAGTTGTCATAAACCTGGGAAGAAAGTCAGTTTGGACTTTCATTCCAAATTCTCACATGTCCTCTGTACATTATCTTCTCTGGGATCTTACCTCGACTGAGATCAGAAGCAAGGCCTCTTCACTGGCGGTACAATTCTACAATATTTCTTTCCTAGCAAAGTTCACTTTGACTGAGTGCAGATCTCAAGTCATTTAAGAATGGGATAAACAATGGGAAATAGTGTAATTCTGAGTACGGCAAGCTGGTGGGGCTTCCTGGGTATTGTGTGCTGAGTGACAACTACACAACTACAAATGTGCAGTTACTCTGATTCTTTCTTTCCAGTGAACATTTTGGCACACTTGAAGGTGCTGCCTGAAACTTTCCACACTAAAAAGTTTTTTTAAAAAAAATTCTCTTCCTTCCCTGTATTCGCCCCATCTCTTAATATTCAGTGGAAACTCTTCAGGCACCCTATATCACACTTTAGAAAGAGATCACAAAGAAAAGAAAAGATCCCACCATCACACTTTCTGCACAGTCCTGACAAAATCAGATTGTAAATTCCTCTGATTCTGACAAAACATTATTGCCTTACTGCACAGACTATTTATACCGTTTCTGTAAACGAGTTTCATTTACCAGTAAATATGTTGTATTGCTGGCCTGCATTCAGCTGTGAAAATCTGACTCCGTTCTTTCTGTCCCCTGCAGCAAGGTTTCTAGAATAGAAAATGTCTCTGGTAACCAAGCAGCAGTAACTTTAAGGCATTTAAAATGCATCCAAATAAATAAACATCACTAGGGGGGAAAAATAAAAATCTCAGACTAAGTACAAATGGTATAGTCCTCCACTGGATTGCTTCTTTTCAGAAAGGCAGCCTTGATTTAGCAGAAGGTAAATTAGAGTAAAGGAATTTGAAAGTTTCGGTGTGAAAGCTCATTTCTTCTTTTTCTTTTTAAAATAATATTTTTTTACACAGATAAAAGCTAATAGAAAACTAAAAAAGATATACAAACAAAAAAGAAAAAGAGAAAAGAGAAATACATCCCCCCCCTTTTTTTTTTTGAAAGCTCAATTTTTCTGACATAGGCAAGGCAAGCAATCTTCTGAAACGAAACCACCCACTTGGGTTCTAGTTGAATCCCCCCTTTGCCCTGTTCTTCTCCAACCGAAAGGATCACGCTCATCTTTGGAAGGGGAACTCTGGATGGCATACTGCAGTAAAAATACGATATAATAAAACCCATGAAAACAACTGAAAATCACAACAACAGAACACACAACCGGAGAGCCCCACTGCATCTCACGTCTCACAGGATGAGCTCAGTAACTTCTTGACCCCAATGCTCAAGGGAATATCTAGGGCTTCAGAGCCTTCCTAAAGGCTAACAGGATCAGGACTTAGTTAGATCTCAGCCGGGAGATCATTCCACAGGGCAGATGCCCTAAGGAGAATCAGTCAACCATCAAACACTGGAACTAAGTGAAGCCAGTGATGCTGCCATCAAGGTTACACTATTTTGCCACCAAAAATCATGCGGTTTAACTAATGCTTTCTAGGGCGGGAGAAAAACCTGGCACTGTTCAATTTGCTGAAAGAGAGTTTGCTTTTAAAAATGTCTTCAAGGAGAAGAGCATTGTAATGCAATGCTGAAAGATGGAGACTCGTGTCTTTGGACTTACTTAGTGACAAAGTAACCCTGCAGTGGGAGTATGTAAATGTATTTTTTGGATTTCCTGCCTTCCCATGCTTTGGTTAGATCCCAAGAGCCTGAATGATTTAAACAGTGAGCTGGGAGTTGGAGCCTATGATTTATAAGATCCCCTCTGATTCTATGCTTCAATGCACCAGCTTTTATTTCTGGGGGAAACTTAAGCAATTTTGATATATTTAATAAACATTTTTAGAGGGAATTGGTATGTTTCATCATTTCGAAAACAACCTTTAGGGGATGGTAAGCTTTCAGAATTTATTTTCCATGAAACCCAAATCCATTGTTTTGAAAGATCTTGTCATAAAAACTGGAAAAATGCAGCTGCTTTCCACTAAAGGAGCAAGGGGCATTTTGTGATGAGCCCCTGCAGATTTCTTGTTATTCCAAATTATGCATGGGAAGATCTTTTCCTAGGACCACAGGCATATTTCAAATTGAATTTCATGCAATCCTTGGCTAAAATTCATAACCTTTTGGCAGGATGATCGTTGCTATCTGCTCCTTCTCTCAGCCTGTGGAGAGAAAGACCATGTCAGAGACAGAATAAAAGAGGATGCCAGGCCAAAAAATGAGCATCATCACCTAGCTGATTCTGGTCCCATTCTTGCTTGGTTCAGCCCCATCCATGGGGCATCCTCAACGTATTTCCCCTGAATGAATTTATCTTGCAATAAATGAATGTTCTGGTTGAAGTACATGTGCGATTTGTCTTGAATATCTTTAGTATTGTCTTCAGCAGCTAAACAATTATGGAGAGGAAATATGTGTAAGGGTATGTGTAGGTGTTGTGTAGGTGTGTCTGTGTGTTTGTGGAAACAAAGTTACAAGTACCTACTAAGTTAAGATGCTGGACTAAGAACAGGGAGACCCAGTTTCTAGTCTTCTCTTAGGCATGGAAGCTGACTGGTTGATTTGGAGTCAGTCATTCTTTTTCAGACTGGGAAGTTTAAAAATATCTACCAACCTGCACTGGACCAGGGTGGTAGATTACGGTCCATAACCTTCAGTGAAGAGACTCTGATTTCAGCTGATAAAACAGCTGCTTCCCCTTGATTTGTCTCAAAGCCAGGGGAAGAAAACTATGTTTTACCACTCTGTGAGTCTCTCTTCTCTTTTAAAAACAGACAGCATTGCCATCCACCCCTTCCAAGTCATTTTGATTGTACAATAATTTAAGTCATGAATTTAGGACCCACTGCTGTTGGCTATTCCTCGACTCACTTTGTTTGGTCTGCTGTGAGATTCGGATCAGAGAGGCAGAATAACTCAAGAACAGAGAGTGATTTGGCATTATTTTGGGAGAGCAAGCAGGCATTGACTCTGGCATTCTCGGAGATCTGCAAAGTAATAAATCCCACTTCTGTCCTCATCTGGTTAAATGGTAGCTGCTGTCTGTGAAACTAGAAAGGCCAGGCCAGATCATTCAAATGAGACATTCCGGCTGGGTCCCCAAGTCATGCTAAGCCTTGGTTCTTAATAATGTTTTGTTGGACAAACTACAATTGGTGGGCTTAAGGTGTTATACTAAGCTATACTTTGTTTAACCATGATTTATTCTTTAATCCCAAGTAGCTAGGTTCACAGAAGATATTAAGTTGCTAATCATGGTCTATATATAAACTTAAGCCAAAATCCACCCCCAAAAAGAGCTTAAATATAATGCATAAACAATAAGTTCCCTAAAGACAGAGCTTCACCACATCATTCTTAACAGAAAGGTCAAGATGTTTTAAGCAAAGCCAGATTATTCATTTGTTCCTTTGTCCTCATCACTAATGCTTCTTACATTCCTCTCATCAGAGCCAGGAGTACTTATTTTCTAAACCCATGTTGTACATGGGAATTGCCATGACCCAGAATTAAAATTTGGCTGATAGTATCAGTGAAAGGGAGAAAAAAAAACCCTGAATATTCTTTTCAGAGACATTGTCAACAACATTGTCAACTGCAAAAAGTGGAACTTTTAAAAATTATTATTATTTTGGAAAGTTTTTTTCTCTTCTCTTCTCTTCTCTTCTCTTCTCTTCTCTTCTCTTCTCTTCTCTTCTCTTCTCTTCTCTTCTCTTCTCTTCTCTTCTCTTCTCTTCCTTTCCCTTTCCCTTTCCCTTTCCCTTTCCCTTTCCCTTTCCCTTTCCCTTTCCCTTTCCCTTTCTTTTTGTTGTTTTGGCTTCTTGTTAAACCTTTAGATACAAACAGCTGAATGAAGCAACCTGAATGGAATACCAAACTAGTGCATGCCTAGGGCAGCAAATATGTTTTAATTTTTTCCCCTGACTTCTGTCTCTCTGGTGTCTTTTTCTAATGGATTATGTATCAAAAGCTTCTCCATATTCTAAATTCAGAGTGTTCCACAAATGAGCAGAATAAAAAAGTTGTGCACATCTGCTTTCCTAGCCCTGCTGCTACCCTTTAGCACTGCCCCCATTACTTAGGGCTTAGGGACCTTTATCTGTCTAGCAGCTGGCATCAGAAATCAAAATCAACCCACTTATTCCAGGGAGTGTCCAGCACTGCAGCTGCTTGGAAGGTTGGCCTTACTGAGAGATCTGTTTTACTCAACAGGCATTCATAAAGAAGCTTTCCACTTACAAAGTTGATTTTGATTCTTGTTGAATGGCAAACTCTGCATCTTTGAATGGACGGAAGGTGTACCTCCATCAGACATTTGTTTCCAATTATTGACCAAGCATCTAGATGAAAAAAATAGCACTGAATGTCTAATCTTTGAATCATTGGTTTGGGTGTATAATTTCCTTCACTTTCAGTTCTTGAAATCTTAGGCAACATTTATCATGAACACTACCCCATTCTTCATTACCAGATTCATTGGTCTAATGACTGGTCTTTTCTGAGCTTTGGTGAAAAGCTTGATTTAAATCAATCTGCAAAATTGTGCTAGTTAGACAATGCTGATCCAATGAACACTGGAATAACTTCTGGTTTTACTGTTTCTTTGAGTTGCACTTCCCTTCATGAATTCAAGGTTATGCTTCATTTGTTCTTGTAACCCTAATATGTTTTCCATACTGTTGTCAGTGGGAGATTTGAGGGGTTCATTCACACAGTGGCTTTGCTATACTTTCCCTCCATCTAATAGCTGGGAGGAAATCATATTGGCCAACACTGCACTGCCCTATAGTGTGCCTTTATTGCACATTTGGAAAGAGGCACCCTATGTTACTCTTGGTATAGCTCCTCTGGACAACACTGTAAAGAGAATGATTGGCAGTTTTCCCCACTGAAATTTGAATTTCATCAAACGCAGGAAAAGCCACCACCAAATACTGTATAGAATGTTTGTCTCATGACAGCAAAGAGTTTGTCTCACAAACTGAAATGTAGCGATTGCCTGGATTTGCACACCCAAATGCAGCCGTGGCATAAAAGATCTTGGAGCTGGAGTTCCAAAGAAGAGTTTTGAGGCATGTTCAGCAGTGATGTGCTCTTGGATACATTTGCATAATTTTTCCAAAATATTTATTGATCTATTGACTGGTAGACCTATCAACAAGACGGCAAAGGAAAAATGAAGTTTTTGTTGCTTTGGGCATCTAGTCATTATCTGGATTTATGCAGGTAAGGTGCAGCCATTAGATAAGTGTGGTTGAAGAGCTGCAGTTTGAAAAATGGCTTTACTGATTCCTGGTGATTACAAATCACAGAACACATCAAATTCTGATCATCCAAAAGGGTAGAAGAGGAAGCAAATGAGGAAATGAGGCTTTCCCTGAGTGCAATGGCCGCTAGGAAGCTATTTCCCCACTGTGTAGAATACAGAAGCTGATCAGTGGAGACCTTTCAATTACACTTTCAGTTGCATCTGTTAATTTGGAGATGGGCTAGTCAGTTTAAAGTCCTTGCACTCACTAAGTTGCCTGTCTGGACAATCCATTAGAACAAAGCAAAGCTAGGATTCTGTTCTCCCTTGAAGTCAAAACAGTACTGCAGGACAGGTGCCAAACCCAGGAACCAGATGGAAAGGAGCAATCCCACAGCAGACCAACTGTAGCTGGACAGATAAACACATCCAGCTGTATCACCTCAAGTCCCTGCACCATAGATTGTCTGGATGGGAGATCTTTTTCCATCTTCCCTGGGGAAAACCCTCCTTTGTGCTCAGATATCTTGAATTAGCTTGAGCTTGTCCAAATTGGAGAAGAGGCCCACATTTTAAGTAGGGTGTGTTTGCACTGTGATAAGCAAGTTGTATGCATGAAACTTAGGTATTCAAAACAAGGTAAAATACACCCCCTTATTAATAAACTATTTAATGCTACTGATTTATGAATGAAATCCACAAAAAGTAACCCAAGAAGTAACCCTTGTCCTAAATAAATAGGGTATTTCCCCCCCATCAAGCCATTGCTCATTAAAAGACAGTGGCCATCAAGGAGTAAAGAGAAAGAAAGAAAGAAAGAAAGAAAGAAAGAAAGAAAGAAAGAAAGAAAGAAAGAAAGAAAGAAAAGTCCCCAGATGCCTAAAGTCACTTGATTCATGAAGTTACTAAACAATCAGTCATCTACCCTCTGTAGCATTTTTAATAAGTTCTTTGCTCATAAAACTGTCAGTCACATAACACCATGGAGATGAGCCTTGCGTTACAATGTGCCTTTTCATTTGGGAACCCCTCAACACTTTCAATATAATCTGTGCAAATAGGAGGCATATGATGAGTAACAAACTGGAAGGCAAAGTCAATAATGATGGCAGGTTTCATGTGCTGCTCCATCCTAATTTAGAACCTCTATCTTTAATAGGAAAGGTAAACTGGATTTCACGGTTGAAGATTTCCTCTTTAGTCCCAACCTGAAGGCCCTATTTCTTCAAGTAAAGTTGCATGGGTGGGGCTGGAGCTTCCTAACTTTTCTTTCATTTCAGTCTTTTACAACCCCATCCATTCCTACACATACTGATCAGCCAGTCCATTGCTCTTTTCTTCTATATATCTAACTACTCACACACACATTCATACATATTCATTCTATTAACTTTATCTCCTTACCTTTCTCTTGACCTTTTTGCTCTCTCTCCCAACTTCCCTCTAAAGCTGCCATTTCTTCTTTATTTTGCTCTCTGTATTGCAATTAAGTCTGGGGGGAAAAAAATCAAGGCTCCCTCTGGCATCTATGGGAACTTTCTCCAGCCCAGTGAGAAGAAAATTAATATGAACAAAACCTGGACTGCTTCATGAGGGGAAGGAGAGTCAGCTTAATATTTCTAACCCTCTCAGCCAGAATGTGCAGGCTTTCCATCACCTTCTGAACTCTTACAACCCTGAGTAAACCTCTATCTCCTCAACTAAAAACAAAGGAACAAAACTTTGCCCCACCTCACCTCATGTCAGAGTTCATAAGCAACCATCATAAATCAAATAAGTAGTGTTGTGCCAGATAGGAAATCTCCTTATTTTAATGGTGCAGAAGGGCTTTCCCCCTTTTGCACTGTCTTCTACCAATTGTGCTTCTTCATCCTCCTTCCCTCCACAATTTCAAATCCTGTTGGCTGATTTTCCATACTGACTGACAGGTGGAGAAAGCTTTCTGCTTGGAACTTTCACTCACGCATCCCGTAGCTGTTCTGCCTTCAGATTTTGGAATTATTTTTAGTCTAGACCAGACACCTGTACTTCTCCCCAAAACTAATGTTCAAGGTTGCGCCAATACTTTCCATGATTCCATAGCTTCATAAAGTGATTGTTGAGGTCTTCTGAGTATCTATATGCTCCTTGACTATTTAGCAAGATTGAAAAATAGGCTAGATAATATTCTGCTGTCTTATTATGATATCCAAACCCACTGCCTGCTACATTTACCTAATAGTACAACTGGCTACGTTAGTGGCTGAGAAGTATACTCCAACTACCCTCAAGGATGCACCATCGGAAGCCCTGAAGTTATTTGAATTGCTAAGGCAGTAAAACATTTTCCTAACATTTTGCCCCACTTGGCACCAATGTTTTGCCATCAATACCTGAAGATACCAGTCACCTTCAATGCAGGCATCGATACAGATAGGCCTGTCAGCAAGTTTTGGATTTATCCATTGAATTTGCTCTGTATTTTACAAACATCTGTTAATCAGCAGTCTGCTGTGAATTATAATGCAATAAAAGAACGTAGGACCCCTCATTTTATCCTTCAGCTTAATGCTCCAGCTGACAGTACTGGAAATGTGACACACATCTGAAATTCATGACTGTTCCGGGAAGTAATTTTTTTTTTTAATCATTCCTGATACCTAGCCAAATTTTCACTGATGTCTGAAGTTTACTGTACACCCAGTTCATCCCCACCAGTGAATATATCTTCCTCCCTTACAATTCATTTCTGGCTTTCTTTTTACTTAAAAAATGTAGTGACATCTTCCAGGAAGGCTGAAAATAAGTTGTGGCTGTTCTTTGGAATGATGTTCTGAAGCACTTCTCCAAGGGGGTTAAGATAATAGAAAGTGTAATGCAATGAACAGGACACTGGGCCTCTGAGGAACAGGGATGAGTCTAGGAAGTGGGGTGAAGCAAGAACTCTCCCTCAGGGGAAAACAAGCCATTCATAAGCTCTGCCAAACTGCAGCATTGCAAAGCAAACACCAGTTTTGATCCCATTTCAATTAATCCAGGGGGAAAAAATAAACCTGTTCATTCATCTCTGAAACCTGACTCTGAATAGGTGCAACGCTTTCTTTGAAGGTACCCCAAATGCTTACCTGCTTGCCTGTTTTTCTCCCACCCTCCTTCTCTTTGGATTTGTAGCTGTATTGGCATATCTGCCACCTCAAATGGCTACCTCTTATGTTTTTCCAGCCCAGCTTAATTTCGGTTTATCCCGGCACTGGTTAAATCTAGTCTGACTAAGGAGCTGAGTAATTGTTGAAAGGTTCTGAGTGTGCAGATCTGAATAGTATAGTTTCAGTGCTCTTCTTGGGCTTGTGTATACATTGTAGTTAGGACACCTGACCCTATTCCACTCCCTCCACCCTCATACACACAAGCACACTTGGCAAGTTGTACTACTGGCACTTTGTGAGCTAAAAAAGATGCTTGTTTCCTATGGAATAATACAACAGAAGCAAAAGTATAAAGCAGGGACTCAAAACCCATCAACCAGATATTCATTTACACTCTAAACTTAGTGTTATTGTTTTGACTTTTGTTTTCTTCTCGCCTTCCCTTTATATATCTATAGCTGTCCTCCTCCTTTGGAATAATATCTCACCAAACATTCAGATGGACCCTTCCTTGAGGGCGTTCAGAAAGTCTATGGAGGCTTAGTTACTCCAACAGGCCCTGGGGAATTGAATGATGGGGTTAGCTCACTAGCAATGGAAATGGCTTTGATTGTGGTCGGTCGGTCGGTCGGTCGATGTCTGTCTGTCTGTCTGTCTGTCTGTCTGTCTGTCTGTCTGTCTATCTATCTATCTATCTATCTATCTATCTATCTATCTATCTATCTATCTATCTAATTTGTCACCGTCCATCTCATTGAAACGACTAGGTTTAGTTGTTGGTGGTACATTCTTACCTCATATAAATAGATTTATATGGTGTATTTTTAGTCTATTTTAACCTGCATTACAGATGAGGAATTGTATGCCACTCAGATCTGTTTTGGGACTGGAGTGGCCCATAAGCCCTGTAAAATACTTACACCCATACATTTGTTTCATGTTGTTTTATAGTGTTTCTGCGCCACTCCAACTGACGTAGACTCTAGGTGGAGCCGAGATAGATGGACTCCCTCTGGCAGGTTTCGCACTCTAGGTTCCCTCTAAATGTATGACCCATGTTGGCTGGAAATTCTGGTTCTTCTAAGTTATAATCATAAGTCAACTGTAAGACACCACATTTTAGAAGGCTGTTAAGTAATGTGTATGACTTAATCCAAAGAGGAAGCTGTTGAAGTTGTTGAGTGGATCAAGAAAATAGTTCACATCTGTATGAACTAGAGCTGCATTTTTGTTAAGTTACAGTCTTCTTAAAAACAATGTCTAGAATCAGTTACTCATGAGCATACAAAAGTATTCATCATTAATCTGCTTCTCAGTGGATAGATAGATAGATAGATAGATAGATAGATAGATAGATAGATAGATAGATAGATTTTCCAAAATATCCAAGATAATGTGTGAGATAATATAAGCCATTTTGGAGCTGTTTTTAAAAACTTTTTGTTAAAATTAACTAAATACAAAAATTAAAAGACCCAATACATAGATTATAAAATTAGAAAAAAAAATTAAAAGGAAACAGAAATAGACAAAATGTATTTTTACAGATATACATATATTGATGAATTGAAGTCATGATTCATTAGTCATCCATAGCTGATCTGTATTAATCAGTTCTGCAAATCACTAAATAGTTGGAGCCATACGCTTGGGTTTCTAATGCCAAAGAATAAGTCTTTTGATTATGCATTCATTTTCTCTGTCCAAAGGTCAACTCTCATGTGATTGAGATAAATCTCAAGGTTGAATTAATACATGTAATTGCTTAATGAAGCTGTGATGGAACAATCACATAAAAAACCTCCTTATTTATATTATTTAGTGTGATAAACAAGTATATGTGAAACTGGTTCCAAAAGCACACCTTTGTAGATGTTCTGTAGATAATTGCTACTGTATACATGCATTGAAAATTCTACTGGATATGAGGAACATAGATAGGATGAAGCTGATCAGGGCAGGAACTATTTCAGATATTCTAATCCATTGATCTGAAGTTGGAAAAATACTGTTTTCTGAGTTCCAAACTTAGAACATTCAAGGATTCAATCAACAAGCTTGCTTCATTAAATCTCTGCTGATCTAAGCATCAAATGAAAATTCTAAGAATAAACATATCACACTGAGTGATTCATGCAAACAACATGGAAGAAAGGTATCATTAAGTTAATCTTAATAAGGTGATTGAAAAACAACCTAAGAAACAGGAGTGAGTTAAATGCTCTGAGAGATTTAAAAGTTGCTTTAGCATGGTGAGTGTCAAGATCCCTCAAACAGTGTTTGCTTCAAATTAAAATTTCTTACTGTAAATAATAACGGTGCTTATAGAAGTCACAATGTTTACGATTCATTTGTTGAAATCAAACATGGGGGTGTGTGGGGGAAGAATACATTTTCCCAGCTGAAAAGAGACAATTTAAGACAAATTGAAACTATTTAGAGGGGAAAGATGTGAATGAATGTGACAGGCATCTGCCAATTCTTTCAGGTTAGTCTTTCCCCTTGAAAATTCTCACTTTTGCTTTTTTACCATTCCCCCTCCTTCTTTTTCTTTCAGATTTTATTTTATCTAACAGACAAAAGAACTTGGAACACTTTTGCTTTATCTGACTTAGAAGAATGGAAACATAGATCCAACAAGTGATGTTCTTTCACAACTTGATTTAAACACAATGTTCCCCCCTGCCCCCCGCCCTCTAATCTCTGGCACAAACTGATTGTATTTTTTTTCCCCTTCAAAATCATTTGTAAGTACCATCAAGGAACTATCAGTTAGGTTGCATGGAAGAATGTGGAGTAAAAATAGTCACGTTCCTCTTTTTTCAGCATACAAAATTGTTTCCAATTTCATTTCATCTTTGTAACAACCCCTGGAAGTAGATTAGGCTGCAGGAAAAAATTGACTTGGCCCAAGCTTATTCCATAAGATGCTAAATAAAATAGAAAGATATTTAATATAACAGCATGAATCACTAATATTGTTTAACGAGTGAAATTCTTTGTTTCTTATGTCTACCCCCAAAATATAACAGGTACATGGCATGTCTCCAATATGAAGTTGCAAAAGGAGAAACTTTGCATGTTGTATTTCTGTGAGTCATACTTATTAGAGCCATATAACCCACTTAAGATAAGAAAAATGCAAAATTCAGAGACAATACCTTGATTAGCTTAGTTGTAGTTTTACAAAAGAGTCCTGAGTATGGATGGGCAAAATATTTTGAATTTGAGCTTGAAGTATTTCTAAGATGGTTGGCCAGCTTGTTCCAAGTTGAACTACTGGTTCAAATTTGAGCCATTTTGCACAGCCCTATGTTCAAGCTTTTGAGTTTTCAAAACTTCTTCATTCCACTTTCATTTTTTCAAGAGGAAGGGATAGATGGAAATCATTTGTGTAAGTCAGAATAGTAGCTTATTTTAGCCAGCAATTTTGTACCTTACAAAACTGTCTGCAGAACACAAAGAAATTTGAGGCATAGCATAATAATAGTAACTAATATAAATATTATAGTTTTTTCTCCAGCAAGAGTCTAATTGTGGACACTGGCCTCTTTCACAAGCTTGGTGAATTTCAGCTGCCTGATCTGTATAAAAGAAAGAGAGAGAACAGCTGTTACCCTAGAAGTGGTCTGTATGAGAAAAAGTGTGTGTACAGCAAGGGGAGTCATTGACCAGAGTCAAAATATTTCCACGAGGCTTCCTATTTTCATACATAGTCTCTTTGAGTTGAGGACATGGATTGCAGGAGAAGCGAACTGAAGACTAAATTAATTTTGTTTCAGTCACTGATTATACATAAAAACCAACAGTAATATGTGAGCCAAACAGACATCAATATGAGTGTAGTAATATAAGCTAACTTCAGATTATACCATTGATCAATACCTCTTGGGAGTGACATGCATTTGAAAGAAACTTAGCAACTTTCAATGAGATTTTTTTTTTCATATTGATAGGAGAAAAAGTAACTTAAAATATGTCAGGCCAACTTTTTCTTGAGTTATCCTTATAATATTTGCCATATTCCATTTAAAAGTGAAAGAGATATTTATTTATTCAATAGAAATAAATTAGCATTTGTCTTATCATGTTGTGTGACCCAGCCATTCTATATTATAATTTTTAGATAACAGCAAAGTCTGCAAACCAAGAACCTGATTGATCAGTTCACATCATGTCCTGCCTCCTACCCCATTCTTTGAGATCCTTAACAGAGAGGTGATTTTACAGAGTCTCCTTTCCCCTTCACCCCCAAAAAATAAATAAATCAGATGTGGTACAGAGTTACCAGCAAGAGCAACTAATCAGTGGTAATGTCTACGTTTGGAATAGTCCTTCTAAAAATACTGGAAGTTGAAGAGTTTTTTTTAATTCTACCAGGCTATTTTCATTGCTTTCTTTTCCCTTGGAAGGCAAATTTTATACAGTTACTACTTTAAATGCATTTTATGGTATTTTAAATATTTTATTGTAAGCTGTCATGGAAACATATTTGAGTATCAATCTACATGATCAATAAGTAAGATAAATGGGCTTCTGGCATCTAGTCTTGACTTGCTATAGAACTTAAGTAGTTTTTGCTCGCTTCCATTCAGTTCAGATAGTTGGCTTCCAGTTTCTATTTTAAAAACAAACCGTACACCCACGTATATAACACACACGTACACTGCCAGCGAACTTGAGGAACTTTTGTTTGCTTCATATAGAATTAGAGTATTGAGTGTAGATACTCCTGCTCCTCTTGATTTATGAGACTGTCTATGTAAAATATGGAGACGTCTAATGCTGCTTACAGAACAATCGAGTAATAAATGGGGATTGATATTGTAATTAGATCGGTGGTGTACCTAAATTACTGAACTATTGCTATAAGCTGTTGTAGGGTTTTGTTTTGTTTTTCTGTCCAGTTAAAGTATAAATCTAGAAGGCAACTTGCTTTTCTTTTTTAAAAAATGTCTTTCAGTCTGACATGATCCAGACTTGATTTCGATACGACAGATTTCAGCATTTTGTTTAAACTGATGGAATTCTGGGCTGCTTTGTTCTTCAGGCTGGGCCATCTTTAATATGTGTTTAGATATCATTTATAGGCGACTATACTGTATTCATGGGACCTACTGCATATCAGACAGTTGGTAACCTGTTACCCTCAGATGTTTTCGTCTTCAACATTCCTGAGCCCCCACCAGCACTGCTAATGGCAGATGATTGTGGGAGTGATCAATCTGAAGGGTTTTTCCCATTACATGCCTTCCAGATCTCCCAGACTGTAATTCCTAACTTTATGGACATGATGGCTTAAGCTGACAAGATCTGTAGTTCAAAAGCTGAGAAGGCTGAAACTGTTTGGCCTATTTCTTTGGAGGAACATTGGATATTAATTGGTAACAGGTTGTTCTAGTGTTTTGAAACCTAAATCATGCTTCCTTAAATCCACGCTCAGCCATGAAGGAATCTGGGCTTCTTCATCCAACTCACCACATGTTTCCTTTATGGTGTCTGTGGGAGAGGAGTCAGATTTGGTAAGATGGTGGATGGAGCATCATGAAGCATCACAAGCATGTTCATAAAAGGTGGAACTTACATCACGGCACTTCATCAGCCATCTTGCTGATTTTGAGGTACTCATACCTCTGCAGACTCCATTGAGTTTGCTTCTGGGGGAAAATTGAAAGACCACTAGATATATTGCTTGAGCTTCTGGATGAAAAGTGGGATAAAAAGGTAATAAACAGACAATGACATAAATATACATGGAGATCTGGATGTCAGCAGTATGATTATAGCTAGAAGAATTTGACTTGAATTTGCAGGCCAGGGATGTAATACATGAAATGCATTATTTTTAATCTCTCTCTCAGTATTTGGGTAGAAACTGCAAACCTATCACAAAGACTTCTCTAAAGCCAATAACAATATTATTTAAAAACACATTGGCTACTCCTTGTACCACCATCATAATTTTTTTCCCCAATATAACACATTATGTAAAACATAGAAAAATAATTCCATGCCTTCAGTAGATTACATTTTAAAATTAAACAGAGAGAAAGGAAGCACTGGAAGATGTAAACTAGAAGCATATGCCTTCTTTCGTTATACAAAGTGGGTTCTTATATTATCCTAAGGTACAACTGGATTTTTAAATCATGGTTTTTGGAACCAACCAACAACTGAGTTTGGATGTAGTAGTAAGACAGAAACCACAGATGAGCTCATATTGCTGTGGTTGAACTCATAATAAATTGAAAAAATATATAAATAAGTTATTAAGCAGCAATATGGTTTGGTTGGATTTGGCCAAGCAGGATATGTGAACTCAGAAGATATGCACTTATAAGGCTATCCAAAGGCTTTTCCTCCAAGGGAGAAAATGAAAAATCCAAAGCCAGACCAGATTTGTGAAGACAGAGCAAAAGCAATGGGGAGATACAAGGGCTGACCTGACCCAACATGCTAAGCCAAGTCACTTAAACACTTAGCAACTTGATTAAGTTTCCCTGTATCTACAGAAGAGGACGTGCTAAACCCTAAGACGATGAGGATCCTTTTCTGGTGACCATGGGATACCAAGCTGATTTAGATTTCTATGCATGAAGATCTTCTTCATCCTAGCATTCTCCCGCAGGTGCAGGGCCTGCTTTTTGGATCAACGCATGTGATCAAATGCAGCAACCAGGTCCAGCTAGATGATTTTCATGTCCACGTTAATTGTGCCCTGCCATCTTGGCTTCGGCCTTCTGCTTGAGCATCTGCCATCCATGTTAAAGTGGTAGGCAGTGCAGATGACTCTGCACGAAGATCACGGGTTAGCAAAACTTTACACTCTCATTCATTTATTCATTTTTAAGAAGTTTCTTGTAGGTTTTCTAAAGGAAGATGCCTGCAGTGAAATGTTATTATTTCACTATGAGGAATGAGCAGAGATGATTATCCTAATAACATTTCTTGAAGCAGGGGAAAAATATGGCTTATTTATATAACATATTAGCATTTGTGCCATATGCAAAACAAGTAAATAAATGTTAAACTAATATATTACTGAAAAAGTCAATATTGATTACTTTGAAGTTGATGTGCCAACTACTAGGCCGTAAAAATATGCTCAACGTCCAGTGAGGAAGAAAAATCTTACATTCAGAGTAAAATAAATTGCCAAGCTATAATTTAATCATTTAATCCATTGCAATAATATTTTTTTTGCTGTAATTTATTGTGCTACTACAGAAGCTTTTTTAATATTCAAAAATAGCACATTACCGATTCAGTGATGATGGCTATTGTAAGGGTGACATTACAAGAATATCATTGGGGCCATTTGTCTTTTAAACTAATAGTTCATTATTATAGTACATGAATCATTCAAAAGGGTTTTTTTTTTACCATTTTATTCTTCAGTATTGAACATGGAAAGTATAGTGGAGGAAGCAGAAGCATACCTGGTCTTCCAAAAACCTTCTTTGATCGGATGAGATCTTAGATAAGGAGGGGAAATTATAGCTTATTGCTATATTATTATTATTATATATATTATTGCAATGTGGGCAGGGTAGGGACTGAAGCAAATTCCATCCAGAATCCTGATATTAGTAAGTCTGGCTATTGTGTTCCCTGTGCATCCTGGCCAGGCTTGATGTTATCCAGAACAAATTCTAGATAGCACCCTTTGTACCCCCCCCCCAAATCTGTGATGATGGTAGTGGTTTACCTTCACTTAGGAGATTTGCAAGTTAATTAAAAGGCACCTTTGATCTTTGCTATAATATTTTCAGACACCTCTAGGCTTATAATGGACCAGGTACTTTGAACAGTGCTATCTTCTTTACTACCACATCCTCCTCAAATGGTCATCTGATGAAGGGACTTTGCCTGGTCACATAGGCCACCCAGGAAGCAGTGGGAAAAGAAGACTATGCTTTTCTTTTCTCAAAACATATACTAGGACCAGACCCTTTGAAGACTGTACTCATCTTCAAAGAGTCTGGATCTGCTGTGAGCACCCCAGACTTCTTAAACATAAAAGAAAAAAAAATAGAAGAGAACTCTTAGCTTTCTTGCTAACTTTTTAAGGCAAATGGAGGCCATCTGTGTTTCTGGATATATCCTGGAAATTTTTGTCAGGCAATTTTGCCAGAAGAAAAACTACCCATAAGAGATCATGAAACATATGACTCCTGTAGTTTATGAATCAAGGAGAGGTTGCAGATGTTCCTGACCAGATCAGTAGAAAGAAGGATAAGAGATAGTGCATTAGAAGTGTTCTGATTTTCAAACCCATCCTGTGATGAAGGTCACCCTGTGTTTTTAGATGATGGTCAAGAGCACCTAAACCCTATTTGTGGACAGATGATGGATGGATGGATGGATGGATGGATAAAGATAGAAAGATAGAAAGATAGAAACAGAAAGATAGATAGAAAGATAGAAAGATAGAGAGATAGATAGATAGAGAGAGAGAGAGAGAGAGAGATATTCTGGCTCATAACTCCAAACACTCCAGAAATGTGTGGTTGTGGTAGGTACTTATCCATCACATTATTCACTTGGTCCTTAGTCATGAGTTGAATTGCTGAATGTTGAGGGAGAAAAAAGCATCTGATCTTAAAACTTTGCTTTCAAACATTTCCATAAATGGTGGCATTGGAAAATTCCCCTGATTTATGCTTGCCAATTTCTCTTTGCGTTCTCCCCATGTGCAGACTGTTTGGATCTGACCTGCTTTTCAACACAGGTTGTGACAACTTTGTATGCTCAAGCTCTCAGCTTTTAATGAGCCTTGATTTCTTTTTTAAATCTATTCTTCAGCATTTCTTGAGCAAAGTCATTTCATTTTGCTTCACATTAATAATGTACATGCATTTAGGAGACAAAGCAAGAGTGTATTGACTCATCAGCACTGAAAAATTCTGCAATTACAAAACTTGTCTAATCTGCATAGACAGCAATAGTTTGGGGACTAATTCATACATGTTAACTCTCTTTTCATTTACTGCACGGCATGAGGTGAAATGCTGGTTGGTTGTCATAAAGCTTGGATATAAATTTATATCATTTCCACATATGGTGTTATCGTCACTATGTATTCTCCATGGCAGCCATGTACTCATCCTGAACGGCTCTCAGTGTGCAAAGCCACATACCTCTCAAAAGGCCATGGAAATACCCCAAACTAAAATGGAAACGCTCATTCTCTGCAAGCCTGTTTTATCAAAGAGCCATTTCAATGAACATGTCATTCTGCTTTCTCTGTAGACCAATGTCTGCAACATATAAACTTCTTGGGGGAGGGGGAATTAATAGATTTATGGAATAAGCCATAATGTGTCCCCACTCTGATGGGTCCAAATGGCTTTCTACGTTGAGCAATATGCAATCTGATGACATTTTCAGGGTTTTTTAAAAAAGGGAAAAAACAATTTATTTAATCGATTTATATGGCTACCCATCTCAAATACATGACTCTGGGCTGCTAATTCAACATGTTATATGTACAGGATACTAAACTCTGATAACTCTTGTTCTCCTTTTGTGTTATCTATCTGTCTGTCTGTCTGTCTGTCCTGATTTTAAAAGATTACATCAAATAAAGTTATTTGTTATGTGATTATACCTATAACTGGCATAATATTTTTCTTGTGCTTGGAGGTCATAGAACTTCCTGACCACAAAATGATTGGCTGCAGTATCTGAGAGACAACCATTGTTCTGCCCAGCCAGTGGAAAGGGGGACATTGTTATAATGGACTTTTATGTATGGCTCAAGAGAAATCAGATAGGACTGGAGGTTGTGGGGAGGGACTCACACACACACACACACACACACACGTTGATTACAGCCCTAAGGCCAGATACCATGGGGAGGGGCTCTGCATTTCCCCAACTCAATTAGCATCATTGTATGCTGCCAGGTCCAACATTGGTCATGAATGAAATAGTCATGACTAATGAATAACTAATTCATTAGTCACTTTCATTCATTTTTGGTGCAAACACAGCCCCAATTTGAATAATCTATAGTTTATCCCATAACTACACTTGATAAATTGTTATCTTTTCCTTTTCTCTGATTATGAAATATACAATAGCACTACACACTTAAACCTGTTTACTAAAAAGTCAGTTGCATTGAATTCTGTGGGTCTATACTTAGGTTATGAAATTATAATCTTGGGTTACAATTATAATCTTGGATATTGCATCATCTCTTCACATCTGTGAATTGTTTTGACTACTAAGGCAATGGTGGGAGACAAGCGAGGAGAATGGCCTTCACATATGTCTGATTCTAACCTGGCTTATTGTTAGTTAAATGAGTCTCTGTATTTAAGAGAAAAGGGGGAACTTCTTGATTCTTTCCCTCTCTTGTGCTTTCCTCTCTTCATAAATCTAATTTTTACTTTAAATGTTATGAATATCTGTTAGCATTCATTGACTGTTTGACTAAATCCATAGCCTGCATCCAAGACAAACATATTATGAACATTTTGGTTTTTTTAATGGGATGTTCTGCTACTTCATTACTGAGAATTTTTTCAGCACTGTGCTTATCTTCAGGACCATATTCTGTAACAAGAGCTTCTGCTGAATGCAAATCTCCAACAGCCTCAACCCTCGAAAATGATACAAGAGTTAATGGAGTTCTCCCTTCTCATCCAATGTCTTCTTTAAAACACATAATTAATTCCCAATTCTTCTTTCATATGAATAATTGGCTCAGCAGCCATTTTGTTATAAATATAGATTGGGTTTACTGCCAAAAATACCCCACCAAAAACCTATATTTGTATGACTACTTCTAGACCGTTTTTATTTCAAAAAATTGGAGCATTGTTTCCTTCTACTTTTGATATCTTGGTTCTGGCCATCTACTGTGGTCTCCCTCTCAATTTAAAGAGTCTTAATTGCAGAATAAGAGAGGGGTCAAAGAAGACCATAACTTATCTTTCCAAGCAGTTGAAAGAGAAGTGAAGAAAGACTGAAAACACGTTGTAACTATGTCAAAGACCTTTCTCAAGCTCAGAAAAATTGGAAGGCCTCATCAGTGGAAACAATTGGGAGCAGAAAGCATTCAGGAAAAAGAACTCTGAGCCAAACTCTTCTGCATGAAAAGTGCCAGGTTTCTCCCACCCAAACAGATGAATTTCCTGACCTGAAATCAGGAAACAATGTATTGGTCATGAAAGCTAAATCTATTTTGTCAGGAGGTTAACAGGGTGCTGCATGTAAATTGCAAATGCTATGAAAAATAGATGGAGTGGAAACATTTAATTTTATGAGTGCATACAGTTAGCTTGCTGAAGAGTCAGAATTTCAGGGTTGGGGAAGTGCAGCATGGCCAGAATCTCATTAACTGTTTGATGTGTTTGCATATGTGTGGTGCACATATTTAGGGACCATGTTTAGAACCGCTATATGTTAAACTGTTATGAAGAACTCTTTTATTTCCGAACTCTGTTGGCTATATTATTGACCCCCAGGAGAAACAGCATTAGGGACCATCACGGTTAAGAGATAAAACCAGAGCTTAGCACAAATGGCTTCTTTGAAAGTGTACACCAAATCTGTAGGCAGAGAAATGGACAATTTCTCCAAATTTCTGTATGGAAACAATTTCTCAACAGCAAGAATGATCTTTAATGGTGACACAGACACTACTACATGATGTCTCCCCTTGGAATTCATCTGGAAGCTGCAGATTGCTGAAGATCTGATGTATAATGAAAGCCAGGACATTCACATATATATTGTTTGGCCACCTGGTAGCTAAAGAAGTACAAGAACCCTTTTTTCTCCTTTGGGGAAATTTTGAAAGCAATTTCTCTTTCAGCAAAGTGAAGGAAAACTGATAAAGGAGGGGGGAAATCCTGCAAAATGTATCTGTCTAGCATTAGATAAAGGCCACCTAACTAAGCAGAACCTTTCTTATTTATTGCAAATGCCAATTTCTTTCACCACCATCTTTCCTAACCTATCTGTGTTTAGAAGAAAAATCCCTCACAATGTTGTTATCATCTCTCTGGGATGCTGCTCAGCAGAACCTTTTTTGGTGGGGATGGAGAAGGGTGTTTTGTGGGGGTGTACAAAACGCAGTCTCATTATGCATTGGAGGGGAAATGAAATTCTTGGCAACTTTGTGAAAGAGGTTGAAGTTCAACAGTTCTCAGTGTCATTTGCATTTAATCCTCTGTAAATGAAACTCTTTCAATTTTTTTAAAGGTAAAAGATCCCTTACAAAACAATGAACAATCAAGGATTTCTTACCTGTATTCTTTTGTTTGTTTATTCACTAAGGCTTCTTTGCTGTTATATTCCTGTGAGCTCTAAGCAACTTACAGAATACCTAGATGTAGGGTTAAAAAATTCCAACACGTTAAACACAAACCAGCATATCATGATAGAATGACCAATGGGGGCAGCACTTCTAAAGAGCCACATTTTTACAGTCTACTGGAGCCCAGTAAGGTAGCAAAGAACTAGATAATCAGGGTAAGCTGTTTCATTATTTTTCTGTAACTTGCAATTTCTTCTAAAGGCAAGCCATTTCTAAAGATCTTATTCCCAAAAAAGTGAGAGCCAGTTTAGTGTCGTGGTTAAGGTACCAGGCTAGAAACCAGGAGACCGTGAGTTCTAGACTCACCTTAGGCACAAAGGCAGCTGGGTGTCCTTGGGCCAGTCACTTTCTCTAACCCCTAGAAAGCAGGCAATGTCAAGCTACTTCCAAAATCTTGCCAAGAAAACTGCAGGGACTTCTCCAGGCAGTTGCCAGGCATCAACACTGGCAAAATAAATACCATTTAAAAAAATAGTCTCATATGTCCATAATGCTAAAATTATAGACAACCTTTTTATGCGTGATTCATGTTCTTCTTGTTGCCCAAGAACCAAATCAATAAAAATGACCACCCCTGCTTTACATAATGATGATAAAGTTCTGTATTTCTGCCATTTGCCATGTTTGTAGGAATGAATAGTAAAACCCAGATTTTCTTATTTGTATGGACTGAAAAATGTGGCAGGTGGAATACTACGTTGACTGTATAGTCTGTCTCTCTGTGTAGGGTGATGAGAAACATTCCATTTTGTGGGTGACAGGTTTGTTCTAAATATAACTCAACTGTGTTTCAAATCTGCAGGAAAACAAAATGAAAAAGGTATTCTTTGCAAGGTAATCTCAACTCAAAGTTCATTTTGTTGGGCTGCCTCATTTAATGAAAAAAATGTTTTTGCCTAATTAATCTAAAATTTGGCTGTGCTAAAGGCAAAATAGTTTTGGACTGAGCCTGAAAATGCAAACTGAGCCTAATGCCTTCTCTTAAGAGATTCTGAAATTTTAAACCACCCGCAAATATATTTAGATGTCTTGAAAGTATATATTGCTAACATTATTAATACAGTATCTCTAATTATAGGATGATTTTCATATAATTATGGAAATGTCACTAGTGCACAATGTTATACTATAAACAGCATAAAAAACCTTTTGGTAGAACATAACTGTTCATATAAAGGCTTTTACTTCCAAGATGGAGGAAAAAAAATATTAAGGGCATACAATTTTACTCATACCCAACTTTATTATAGCACTATAAGAAACCACATAGTACTGAAGTAGTACATTGGACCATTAGCTGTTGTCTTATTCTGTTGGGCAATAACTCTCTGAAGATTCAGCAGAATCTGGACTATATAAAGGCACCTGCTGTGTAAAGAAGCAGTAGAACAAACCCAGAATACATGTCTTTCAGGAACTTCTCAGGTTCAACCCACCAAATTTCTAGTTAAAAGGCTTAGGTATCAGTAATGGGAAAGACAGAAGAAGAGCTGTAATAAGTCAGACAATAGACCTATCTGGAAAACTCTAGAAATTCAGAATGTTTGAGAAAGCTGATGAATGACCATCACCATCTATGGATGAGATCTGGTCAGGTCAGGTTTCATGAAGATTACATTCCATGAGCATTCCTACAGCTGATCATTGAAATGACTGTTTCAGTATATAGCAGTTTCAGCACAACTGAATGTATTATCCTCAACCCCAATATCTAAAATTCTGTGGTTGCAACTGTGTGCATAATCTAATTCATGCAGGTTTTTGTGAGGTGGTGGAACTCAAATATCATGTGTTCCCAAATACAGCAAGAACAAAAGAATTCCACAAAGATTAATTTTTACTTGGAGCGTGATAAGAGGAAAAGTAAGTGACCAAGCAGCACAGTTTGCTATTTTTCATCTGCCAATGAAAAATTGCTTTCACACTCTGTCTATCTGGTTTCTTGCTGTGTCTGATTTTTTAAGAATGAAGAGCTGCACAGATTTGCCTAAAAGAAACCATATTTCTTAGCAATGGCAGACAAGGGACTCTTAAGTGTTCTGATAAGGAATTGATGATTAAACCATTAGAATTCTAAAAGTGGAGACATCAATCCTCATACAGCCAAAGGAAAATGACTTAAACATGTTATTTCTAGAGCTGAGCTGAAATTTCTTGGGAAGAAAACAGATCCTGCTACATTTTCTGAGAATTTAATTTCTTCAAGCTTTCCCCAAATTGCTGGAGATCCTCAACTCAACATTTTGCAGGAAGTTCCCACCCCCATACAATTTCAACACCCCCAACTAATTTAAAGCAGAAAAATAGACTATTTTCATATTATGGAACATTATTTAAATATTATTTGAAGGAAACACAGCTTTGATCCTTACTCCTTCTCTTCAAATCAGTTCCTTCCTTTATGATGAACCAGCAATATTTTTCAATCAAGTATTCACTGAAGTGAAATTTCTCAGAAACAAAATAAAGGTAAGAATGAAGAAAGCTACTATAGACCAGATTCAGAGGTACAGCAACTAACTAAATATTATTTTGACCAGCAGTGATTGTCTTGGAGCTGAGGCAGAGAAAGTTCTATCTCAGCCATACTACTTGATGGTGATCCAGGTGGTGGTAGCCCTTTGATTGGTGATCCAGGAACTGAACCTGAGACTTTCTCAATGAAGACTTCCTCAACACGGTGTCTTCCGGACATACAGCTTCCTTACTGCTATTTAATAGCTAATAAATGACTTTCATTGACCTAGACTGTATGTGTATATTAAAAAAGCACCCTGATCTCTTTTGGTTTTGATGTTAGAAGATTTGAAAATCCTGACCTGAAACATCTCCTGAACAGGAAGGCAGAATGAACAATGGCTCCACCTTCAAGGAAAAAGTCAGTTCAAGGCAACTATGTATCTTTGATGTGGCTCTTCCTTAAGAGAAGGAGGAACATCTCTGGCAGAGGAGATAGAATTCTGCAAAAGCCCCATGCTTTAGAGTTGATTAACAAAATGCTATGGCACCATCTTCCTTATCGATTAACCTCACTCATATGTTATCTAGACCTTCTTAAAAATTATTTCTGAAATTGGGTGGTAAGAACCACTTTCAGTATCCCAAAGATGGCCTTGTATTGACAATAGAACATGCATAATAATGCATAATATAACTTTGGTTTGTTTGCAGAAGGGAAGAAGGATTCTGATTGGACACAATATCTGGGAAATGACAAGGGAAGTTGGAATACTTGCATTAAGGCTACTGCAATTCTCCACAAGCTTTTCCTTTATCGTCAGAAAAGGATATTCACAGAATTCCCAGTAAAGAGTTTTGCTACAGCTCACCAAATTTCTACCAAGCTGTTGTGTACAGCTTGTGTGCTTGTGTGCAAAAGTGGAACATATCCCTCATTAGGCAGACAGGGAAAAGACTTGGTTTCAACTGTACTTAAACAACAAAGCAGTGTGAGTCCAAAACTTTAAAAGGTTATATCTACTGTGTATATTCAGTCAGGGAGAGATCAATACTGCTATTTAGTAGCTAATAAATGACTTTTATTGACCTAGACTGTATGTATATATTAAAAAAGCACCCTGATCTCTTTTACCCTTGTTGCCATATCTGCTTGCAACTGGAGATCTGTGTAATGCCTCTTCTCCTCCTTCCTTCAAATCTTCCCCATCCCATCACCTTTTCCATAAATCCTTTGACACAACTTTCCTGGTGTCCAGGCAGTGCAATAATTCAACCTAAGTATCTGAAATAACTACTTTGGCTTCCATTTTCTTTGTCATATCCTCCATCTTAACGTTAGGTTGCATCCTCGGTGTTGAATTTTTAACACAGATTGGAACAAAGACCCCTCCTTTCTGTCCCCTCCCTTACATAACAAAACAATCATAACAGTTGCTGCTCAAAAACCTTCAGAAAATCAAATCTATTCTAAAGTTGAAAATCAGAACTCTTCAGCTTTGGGAATTTTCTCTTTCCTGCTTCAGAATTCTCTTTTTAAACCTCTCATTTTGCTGCTCAATAAACCTCACAATGACATCCACTCTGCTGATTTGGCTAATACTAGTCAATGTGAAAAGTCAGCATATGAACTGAAAGTTCCCATAGCAACATAAATGTCTGTTCATCTCCGTCTTACAGTGTTTGACATTTTTATATTGATATGCCATTAATGCAATCCATGAATGCAGCCCTAAATTTCAGGTGTTTAGGGTTTGTCAGTTCACTTCAGTTCACTCCTGGCTTCAGGTTACTGTATTTATGCAAAGAGATGCACCAAAAGACATTTTCATGTTGCAGAAAATATTATCCTTTCTCTCTTGTACTGTAAATAGAGCATGGTGAGCGAATATAGCAGTAAACCTGAAGCTAGAGATGCTAACTCTTACTAAATCAATGCAGAAAAGCAGGGAATTCTCTGGGCCCACCAATGAGACCGAAATAACAACAGGTTTAGAATGGACATAATTGTAGTGTTTTTCATAATTGCAGGATGTACTTTAAATGCTGGTTTGAACTGAAAAACAATAACAACAATGAACACCCAGTCCTTTTCAAATAGTCTGACACTAGGCTGGGGGGGAGGGAAATCTGTGAAAAGGCTCCTAGGAGAAGTCTAAAATTCTGGATCAATAACCATCTCTCCTAGAGAGACCCTGAAATATAGAACAATATGAAAATGTTCTAGAAAGGGAGCCTGAAAGCAGGAGAGATTATTCTATAGAGGTCACAGCCATGTGGGGGATGACATTGTATTTTTTATATGACCCATCTTCAATAAAAGACTTTGGAATGAGAGTCTGCCAAAGAAACTGAATTACCATTGATTTTATGCTCGCCGTCCATTAGGACTGCAATCTGCCAGTCTTGTAGGGTAAAAGGAAAATGACATTCCTTTAGATGAAAGCAGATGCATCCTTAAACCTCCTCTTTTCCTTAACAGTCATTGTTTACACTGTTTCCCCAATTCCTTCATCTTTTAACTTAGCATTCTGACACTGTGTTCATCTAGTATGCTCTCGTTTTCCAAACCACAACACCATCAGATCCAGGAGGAAGTCCATGTACAGCCAAGGTAACATGACAGCACAAAGTAGCTGGTAGGGCTGGTGAGAAGATTGACTTTTCAGATGAAAGCAGAGTTTCAGATGAAAGCATGCCAGAGCAATGCTGAAAACTGCAAAGAAATCCTTTGAAGAGAGACTGGATGTCTAGAATGCAGCTGGCAGATTTGGTGATGATTTGTAAAGAGGAAAAGAGATATCATTGAACTAGCAGAATGAATGTCTCTTGTTTCTGAGTCAAAGCCAAAAAAGTAGACTGACATTTGCTTAGTGTCCTTTCCTTCACTGGTGGTTCCTGATGAGCTTATCTGGAGCCAGGAAGCATTTAGTGGACTTACCTTGAGAACTCAGCCAGAATAAGGCACATATATCTATCTACATATTAATTTCTCTTGACATGCTCTGATGTGCTTTAGGCCATGAGGGAAATTAAAACTGTGTTCCAGTTCTACAGTCTTCCTTGAAGGATAAAGCTCCAGATCAATGTGCTATGCCTGGAACACCAAAAACAAACCAATACACAGATAGCCATGTATCTTGACCACCACAAAACAGAATCTATGTAAGACAATTCAAAAATCCCCCAAACAGTTCATTTTGGAACTTTGAGATTTCTCTGTTAGAAAAAACATAGCACTGGCATTGACCTGGTATTAAAGTCCAGAAATCTTCATAGCTACAGTAGAACCCTTAAGATGAAATGTGGAAAGAGACTGCAAAATTCAAATCAGGTGCAGTGATGATCTCAGACAGATTGCATGCCATTCAGCCAATAGCATATAACACACAACCATGATTCAGGCATGTATTTGTATGGCAAAAATCGAATGTGTTCAACTAGTATCTGTATCTATGTGCAATGATTCAGATCTGTACTGTTGCTTGGGGTTTTGAATAAGGGACTTGATATCTATATGCAGATAATAAAGTACATGAAGCATACAATAGGGTCTTAACGTGCTTGATGTACAAGCATAGACAATAATGTCCATGCAATTTGGAATGTGACTGATGAAAATCAAAAAGTGTATCTACTTTTGCAGGGCTCTTGATATTCAGTTTTCGCCTCTGGAAAGACAATAGGATTCATACACCAGACAAAAGGGATACCATGAATGACTTTCAAGAATTCAGCATAAAGGCAGAGGAGAACCAGGCACAGTAGGTTGCTCAGATACAGTTAAATTGCCAGGATTTGCAGCCGATAAATGGCAGAGATGTTCTAGCAAAGGCAAAGAAGAGATGAAGCAGATTTACTCGAGATCAGGGTTTGAAGTTGTGCTATGAACATATGGGGCAACTTTCACAGGATGAAGCAAATTTAAGCTTCAAACCAAGCTTTTAAAAAATGTTGCTGCTGGTCTCTGAGGAAGCAGTTTGCTTTTGCTCTCCCTTATATTATTTAGGCCATTTGTGGAAGGTCAGGCCCTTGAAAAAGGATGGGAAGCATTAGTTTTAACTGATAGAAGGGGCAACAAAGAAGTACTCCTCACTGTTATGGCAAAATATGATTTGTGTCTGCTTAAAAATAAGACCGAAGGCAGGCCAGTGGTACTTCTAGATAAGTGTGCATGAGTTTTTAGCTTCCATCACACAGTAGCTTCTCCCCCCCCCCCCCGGTATTCCTTCACCTATCATTTCACAAAGGTAAATGATCTTTGCACTCCAGTTTTAATATGATAAATCACGAGCTGAGAGCATTTCTCTTACATGATGCTGGAATCTTTAATAAAACCTATACCTAGTAGATTCATTTACTCTGTCTTCTGCTAGTTTCAAAGCCAGGAAGCTATGTACTTTATTTTATTAGAAAAACATTATTATCCCACACAGCCCACCCTCTCCCCAACAGTAACACCTCTGTCTTGCCCATCCCTCTTCTGCATATTTCTAAGTAGGAAGAGCCAGTTGACGCAAGCTTGAACAGGCATAATCAGAACTCCGGCTTCCATGCAACTTGGGGTAAGAACAAGTTTAATCCATGCAGACCATGGCCAAGAGTTGCCATATAAAGCCCAGATCATTTTATTTGGTCTGTAGGTTCTGTAGTTGATCATATTATTCTGAGAGCTCCTGGCCACTCAGTCAGCAAAACATATATGGAAGCTTCAAAATACAATTAGCTACAAAGAAACATGTATATGTAATTTTATAATTTTGATGATATCAGTACCATTGAAGTGCTCAGATTATGAAGTACTCTGTTTATAGATTAAATTTATATTTTCCTTTCCTTCTGTGTTTCTATCTATGAGTCTATCCTATATATAAAATGATATCTAGTATTGATACTCTATTAGACAGCTGGACATGCTAATTTTGTTTTCATTAGCTCTGTGCATTCACATTTTCTTTAATGCTGCCAAATAAGAAAAATATGATGATTTTCCCCATGAAAGAACATGCAGCTATAATTATTCCTAAAGCAATTATTTTTAAAATGTCCATGCATTAAATTTCCAACTATTTTACATGGAATTAAAATGAAATGGATATATATTATTGAAGGACTTGAGTAGGATAGGTAGGGAATTGAGGTTTTGGTCCCTCTTGCCCAAACTGGCAAGAGGTTCAGAAGTTAAACCCTAAATTAGCAGCATGAATTTGGCTGCATCTTGGATACCAAGATGGTGCAGCATAAATTGGAATGGATTTTCATTTTCTTGGGCTAGGACGGAATACAGTGCTAATTTCAGTTCTGGACATTCATGAAGTTCCAGTGCCAATCTGTTTCTCTGAAACTCTACCTTCAGACCTAGGATGCAGCTACACTTTGTCCTGTCTAAAATGTGTTATGGAGATTCCTCAAACGATGGGCTGCCATCACTGCACATTCCATTACATTCTGTCCAGCAAAGTTAAAAATGTGATTAAAAGCGTAACGCCTGTGCTGATTTCTGCGGAAGGTAATATATGTCATTCACCCCTCGTATGCCTGCAGTCTTCATCCAATTGGGTTGAAAAAGCAGGGAAGTTATAGCTATTTGCATTCTTCTCTCAGCAAACTGGAATCTGTTTTTCTTTGCAAATGAAGATATTGCAACAGATTGGGTAACTGTACAGTTATCTGGATCTTATCAGACCATTCCTTGATAAGGTTGTTCAAAAACTTCTCTTTCTTCAGCTCTTGCATTAATGCAGTTTAGGGGAGATCTGATAGACCAAAAAAATGGAGGAGTCATATAGTCCCTGGGGGTTGTCACAGCTATTTAACTGGATTTCCTATTTGTTCATGATCTCGCATTCATTCTCATAGCAAATGCTTGTTTTATCCTTATCAAAGATTCTGCTGTGCCGGTGACATTTTTGCAGTTCTCTCCTTGTTGCTTTTGCTGCCAGATTTTGATATTTTTTTAGATTAACAAAAGATACTGCTATGACACCAAAAGCTTCTCTCCACAACCTTTCTTGGCACACAATTATCCCTCATTACCTGGTCATTGTATTCTGTGACAGATTAAACAACAGCCGGTTTTCTACGGTGACAAAAGAAAGCTTGCGCTCAGATGCCTGATTGTGTTAAGCAATAGCGTCTACTTTTCTGTTAGTTATTTCTCACTTTCTGCCCTGACAACTCACTTCTCCATTTCTCATGTTCTAGACATGGAAGCACCATTAGCCGTAATATTACCAAAATACAGGAAGAAGAAAGCAGGAGAAGACAGGTAATTCTGTTTTGCTAAGGAACATCAACTATTAAACATGCTGTAGACAAACCTCTAGCTTGTAAAATACCCCACCAAGAACAGAGTCCACTCAACTGCCCTATCCAGAAACAACCAAAGAAAAAGGAAAATGCCAAGCTCTTTTGAGGAACCTTCACTCAGCAATTCTTATAGTATATGTGATGGATGAACACAAGGCGACAAACAAACCCGTTCTCTGAACTTCCTGAAGAACAGATTGGACATATGTTCAATTTTTTATGAATATATACTTTTTAATCTCACCAGTGAGATGAAACATGGTTACTGCTTTGTAATCTTTAGAAAAAGTTTGGATTTGTTTCTTGTTCTGATACAAAGCAAGGAATAAAAAGGGAAGAACTTGCATGCAGCATAAACATATACTGTACATATCTCAGGTTCGTTATGAAAGCAGTGCAGCTCTTTTGATTTTTTTTTTTTAATAACCTAGTTGGGAGCAGAAAGAAAGCATAAGATTGCCTCTGATATTGTTCTTTGCAAGACATCGAATAAACATAATGGATGGTCTGAATCTCCCTCCCACTAGATTTTTCTCTAACCTCCTGCTTTGAAATAATTGTAATTGACCACATTGTTTGATAGGGCCTTCCCAAAGTTCAGCATCAGCTTTTATTTACAAGCAGGGAAGCTTCTAAATCCTTAGCCTCTCTGGACTCTGGAGTATCTTCCTGTCATTGACCATTTCCTACCTTCTTTGTCTTACACAGAATTAGACCATCTATTCTTCCATCTGGGATTTCAGGTGAGAGTTTCTTCAGTTCTACAGTTGAAACTTGGGATATTCTTCATGGAAAGCATTGCCTTACCACTGAGTTGCTGCCAGAAGAAGAAGGAAAACAAGTAGATAGGAATGGCCAAGAGCCCATTGGTACCTTTCATAAGTGTAGCATGTTTGTTGCCTCTGAACAATGATGGATTCAACAATCTCTGCCTATTCATAATCATACACACATGGAAGAGGGCAAGGAAGCTGCCTTCTATTGAATAATACCATTGGTGTCTCTGGTCCCTAATTGTCTACTCTGAGTTGCAGCCACTCTTCAATTTTAGATTGGAGGCCTTCTGAGCCCTTTTTGGTTAGGCAAAGAATTGAACTTAGAACCTTCTGTTTGCAAAGTAGACACTTTCCCGCTAAACCAGGCCTGGACAGTTTCTGGAATTGTAATGTTTGATGATATCATAAATGAGAACTGGACATTACTCAAGGGGGAGAGGGGAGAGGTGCCAGGTTTAGCCCTCTCTTGTGATGGGTAGTTAGGGAGGCCTTGGTCTGCAGGAGAATTAAGCCTCTGCCCTTGACCTCATAGTTTTTAGTTGAGTTTGAGTATGTAGAGAATAGTTATTGTGGTTTTCTACAGCTTTTGAAGGGTAGGCATGGTTTGTAGTGTCCATAGCTTTTAGTCAATTTCTCTACCTTTTTTCTTTTTAATTTCCTTTATGCAACTATGTATGAAATGGGGGGGGGGGATTTGCCTGGAGTATACTCAAACTTCCTTATATTAACATTAGTTGAATAGTTTGGATCTGTTTTTGTTTAATTCCCTGCCCCCTTCCCCACCTTTTTAATGTATGCAAGTTTTAAATATTGATTTAAGTTATTTTAATTTATTTTTGTAAATTACTTAAGGATATGATTGTATAGAAGCAGCGTATAAACATCTTAAATCTATCAGACAAAGAAATAGAACTAACCAATCTAAAGCAGCCTTGTTCAATGTTACTTGCAGCTCTACTTGTCAAAAAGAATGGAATTTATATTCATTTTTGCTCTAATCTGAGCTAAGCAGCCTACGTGTGGGACTCATGAATAGCTCCTTCATTGCAAAGAGTCAGTATTGATGAGTATATCAAAACCATATTTTGGTGGAGTAATACAAATACAACACATTTTCCTCTAATGAGATTTTCTGATTTCTTCCAACATTCTTGATCTTTTTCCCCTAAGGAAAACACACACACAGGCACACACACAAACACAATCAAGTGGAACAACCCAGTGTCTCAGCAGCATTTCACAGTTGTTTGGAATTATGAATTCTGATTGACTACCTGATGCTAAATCAGTAGAAACTGCCTGTACAATGATTGCCAATTGAGCAAGAACCCTCTTCAAAGTGGTCTGGATCTTTTCTCAGCAAACTGTTCAGTCTGTTTAATGCTGGCATTTCGTTATCCAAGATGTAGAACAGATTTCTATTTACTGAAATGCTAGTAGCATTCTATTGCTTGCCCATGTATTCTATCTAAATTAACACCCACCTCTCGTGTTTCACTTCAAGGAAAGAAACATTTACTCCCTTCCCAAGCTTTTGAAAATACAGCAGGGAAGAGAGAAACAAAGAAAGAATATAAATAACAAACATCAATAGTGTGTGTGAAGAATATTGTACATTTTACTTACTGAATTGTAAGGTGGGGGGAACAGACAAACAAGGCTGCAAACATGAATTTCTTCAGCAAGAACATTGTTTTTGTGCTTTTTGTCACCAACGTCTCCTGTTGTATCTGGGATAAAATCTTGAGAACGGAACAATCCTAGCAGTAGAAAATATGACAAATACCTTGTTGATAAGAGCAGTATTAGGGTGAGTTTGCGTTCTGTCAGGATATACGATAGGCCGGGATTAGGCGGTCCCACCAGAGTATTTGCAGAACCACCTCTCTCCCGTTGTCTCTGCTCACCTCAGCAGATCTAGCAGGGAGGGCATGCAGTGGCTCTCTTCTGTGACATTCAACAATGTCATCTTGTTGAATCCCAGTCATGCCTTCTTTGTGGTAGCTCCTTCCTGATAGAACAGCTTCCTTCCCAAGATTAAGATGGACCCAACCCTGTTAGCCTTTCATAAGACATTAAAGACCTGATTGTCCTTCATAGCATTTGGGCGATATGGTTTGGGCCACACTAGTTAATGTAGTTCAGTTGTTCTTTCTCAGTTGGATTGTATTTCCTTGGGCATTCAGTTTTGTTAAGCTAAAGTTGTTGTGTCTGCCACCCAGAATAACTTTTGGGAGATGGATGGTCATACAAATTGAATGAATGAATGAATGAATGAATGAATGAATGAATGAATGAACAAACAAAATATTTGTTCAATAAACCATGATTAAAAGAAACCATGGCTTACTATAATGTGTGTGCCCAACCAAAAACATCAAGAAAGGCAGGACTGAAAGATAATGAAGAGGGTGAGCATAAGACTTCAATGAGTGCTTTCAAAAGTGCTCAAACATATGCAGGGATTCAGGGAGGGCCCACCATTTAATGGCAAAGCACATGCCTTCCATGAAGAAGATTCCAGTTTCAGTCATGTTAAAATGTCTAGTCTCTTGTAACTCCCAATGATTACAAGATGTCCATGTTGTTTTCTTGGCAACAATCCTGAACAGATTGTCACTGCATTCTACTGGGACTTTTCTTTTTTTTTAAGCTTCCCAGTCCAGTCTACAATTTTGGAGTTTCCTGGTGCTCCTTTTGAAACATTAACTAACTCATGGCATCAGACTGGGTTATCTGAGGGACCGACTCTCCTCAATTACATCAGCCTGTCCCATGAGATCTGGCAGAGAAGGCGTGTTGAGGTTACCATCTGCTAGGAATTTACATTTGGTGGACCCCCAGAAGCAGGATTTCTCTGCCATGGTGCCTGCTTTATGGAACATTCTCCCCCGCCCCAAAGTCATTCCATCCCTGTTAATGTTCTGGAATCCCTCAAGATCTGGTTATGTCACCAGGCCTGGGACCCCCAGGGAACTGGTGACATTCTCAGATGGCTTCACTATTGTGGTTGATATATTCACTCTCTCCATGCCTTGTGGTTTGTACATTTTAAATTTTTAATAATAACTTAATTTTTAGTAACAAATGTTTATATTTTTATAATGATTGTTTCTAAGTTTGTTGTTTTATTTATTATTATGTGCCACCCAGAGTTATTTCTTATGAGATGGGCAGCCATATATATTTGATCAATCAATCAATCACTTGGTCCAACCTTGCTTCATTTTTCTATATCAGCCAAAGTTGTCTAGGTTCTGCCACCACTGCCACACCAAATAAGGAATCTTGGCTGAAACTTTGGAGGCATGTTGATGGAACAGACAGTATTGGGCTACTTGGAGTAATAGTCTGATCTGGATAAACAAGTCATCCTTCAGAAATTTAGGAAACCAATAGGAAGGTAAAAGAGAGTTAAAATATGCCTTAGTCTAACTCTCTTTCACCTTCCCACTGGTTTCCTAAATATCTGAAGGATGAGTTGTTTATTCTCACCTGCTTGCACTCTTCTCCATACACCGAGGTTGACTATATGATAGAGCACCTTCTATCAATGGAGGGTGTCCACCTCAATCAGAACCCTGAAAATTCAAGATCAAAGCTTGCATAAAGATCTTTCAAGGATAAGAAAAGCTCCTTAGAAACAGTCACCTTCTGAACATAAGAAGTAAGACAATGTGTTACAGCTAGCACTCACATTTATATATAGATAAATGTAGAAATATTTGTAAATGCAAGGGTACTATGTCTAAGGTGGGCTAAAGAGTTTCTAGAAAGATTACTCACAGGAGTCAAAGGTGCAGGACTCCTTTTTCTCCAGAAAATTGAATCTGGCCTCACCAATGTCATCACCTGCCTTGAATGAACAACTTCATGTCATTTTTTTCTCACAGTGACAAAGCCAAATCTTCTAAGCTCTCCTCTGAAAGAAACAAGTTTATATCCTGACCTTTTCTGTTAACCTTTACATTCCTTTCCAATTATTTCAAATCCATCTTGATAGAATAAGGATTGTGCTCAGAGCATTCTGACTACGGATAAACATGGTTTCATATTGTGGCATAAAGAGTTTTCCCTATATTTTCTTTACCATTCTGGAAGTAAATAAACTGTTTAACATTTGGACCCCTGCCACTCCTTAACTTAGATTTTCAATGAGTTATAGAAAACATTTGAAATCCTCAAAAGAAAGATTAATGATCATTTCATAGTACATGTTGATTCGTTTTTAGCCAATAATTCCTATTACTTCCAACCTGGAAAGGGTGAATATTTTTCTGTACAGTTGTGATGTTGCTTTTTGTTTCTCTATCCATCTTAAGTTTCCATGATGTGCACATTTGGCCATTTAAATCTGTTAACAATGAGAGCTTGAGGACATGTTATGAGCCCTGATGGATTTGTGTTCTCTTGGTCAATAACCACATACCTCTGAAAAGCCCACAGGCAGGATATCACCTTCCTATTTATATTCATATTCATCAGTACAGGTTTTCAGACATGCATTGCCTCTAACAAGGCAATTTGTAGCCACCAGACTACCTGGCATCAATACTCCATGATTTAATCTAAGCAGTTGTTGAAGCTGATGACCAGCATAATGTCTTACATTAACACATTCTAACATGCAAAGCTTGCTGTCACGATTCATACTCTGAGGCAGGAGGTATTCTGTGTCTCCTGAGCCAAGAGTATTTCAAACGGTAAGAAACAGAGGGAGAAGGAATTAAAAAAGAACATTGCAAATAAGAAAGGATAAATCTTGAAAGCAGAAAAGATGGCAGCAAATATAAAACAGCAGTGGTGTATGCCTTGATAAGCTGTTATTATGGAGAAAAACAAGTTGGATTCATCTTTCAAAAAGCTATGAAGGACAGAATGGTCAGTTGCCATGTGAAACTCACTGGGGATGATGAATTTCTCATTCCTGTCCAGGTATTCACTTCATGAGATACATCAGAGAACCAAAAGAAGCCGCACTGTGTACAATGAAATGCTTTAAAGGGCAGGCAGATACAATCCTGGTGGATTCAACAATGATAATGTGGTGCTTTGCTGTAACCAAGGGCAGCTGAACAACACAGCAGAGCATTGAGAATGATAACATAGTCGACCTCTTCAGTGGGCAACAGCTGACTAGTCCTATTGCTTACTATGGCAAAAGGGACTTTCATCACCAAAGTGAGTGGAGAGATCTTTACACCTGCCTGAACTTAAGAAAATCTAGGTGAACCAAACAATGATTTCAGTTTGGAGAGGTGAATCAATTATGGTATGTCAGAACCTAAAGTGTGGAGCTACACTGTGAAAGCATGACCTCTGCAGAGGTGAGGAATCCTGAAGGAGATATGATGAATACAAGGAACAAAAAGAGGCAATCTTTTTTTATAGATAAACCAAGGTGTAAAAATAGTTTGGGCAGTGGCTGATCTCATTCTCATCATCCCTTTGTAAGAAACTTATTGCAAGAACTTATAGTGCATCACTTTAGAGGTGCAAGAGTGGGATTCACAGTTCATCTGCACCATATCTAATCTGCACACAGCATCTAGACCAAGAGATGTATACTTCCCAATTTGCACTTCCCAATTCTGCATGGAATCTGGAGCACAGGTGTATGCCAAGCATTACATTGTTCTGCTTGTTGCAATACAACTTGCAACTGAAAAAAGATTTACATGAATACCCATATTAAAGAAAATTGAATCCAAAGTACATGATGTTTGGAAAAGAGAACTGCTTGGAAAAACCATGTACAACATGTGATGTGTCTCTGAACCAAATGCATACGTTGTGAGAAATGTTCAGAAATCTATTTAAGAACTTTTGCCCCTTTTTTAAATCTGTAAAACGGAGACAGTAAGTGACATCGAACTTGACTTATTCATCCAATATCATTATGGGGGTGATAGTGCCAGAATGTAGCTCTATCAACCCCAAGTATTGTCCACGCTGGCAGGAAGGGATGAATGATTCAGGATCCCCACCTCTGTGGTAGAACTTTGGCACTAGCTTTAAATTGTTTCCAAATTTTGAAGCAAGCAAGAGATGAATAAATGAAGTGATGAATAAAGAGATGAATGAATTTTTACATGGGGGATCTTGCAGTTTAGTTTCCATATTAATTGTAGGTATAGGTATGGCATGGACAAAGGAGTTTGGCTTTCTGACTCACGATCATCTCCAAATGAAAATCACCGTCCCTTAAAACTGCTGTTTGCTCCTTTCAGAAAAGCATAGTGGGTACTTTGCTGGAAGAACTAAATTTTGACCCTTCTTCAGGATGGGGGCTGGGAGGATGGGAAGCAGAATGAGAGGCAAGCAACTCCTTTCTCCAACCTTAAAAACCCTTCCCAAAGCTCCTAAGGTCACACTGCTGAAATTTAGCCATTATGCTCCTGAATTTCTGTGATGCAATTTTAGGGTATTGAAGGTTGAGAAAGGATTGCTGGTGGAGTGCTTGTATGTCACCAGCTGCCCGTTTCTGACCTGTGATTTTTGCCTCTAATGTGTGTGCACTTATTAAAAAAAAAAACAACCAACATGAGAGTTTAACAGCTAGCCATTAGCAAGTCAAATATTACATCCTCTTAATTTAAACACAGCTTGATTCCCAGGACTCATCTCCTACAGAATAAATGCCATGAAATTACCCAGGTTTTGCTCCACATGTAACAGATGAAGATCTTTATGTCTTTAGCCTCCTAATTTATACAGGGAAAAATCCAGAAATATTTAACAGGTTGGGTAATAATTGTCCCACGCTGCACTCCTGAACTGAAGCCGTTTCTATTGTGGGATTCTGGCAGCTTGTAACTCCATAAGGTTTAGCTTTTCTTTCCCCTACATAGAGACTGCCTGATGGTGTGAAAACATTGCTAATTAGCTATAAATACCTACTAGCACCCAAATACAAAGTATCATACAAAGAACAGCTGTGGTACTCGATAAACTCTTATTTTTTCTAATAAATCAGGTGGTTCAGACAGTTCTGAGATTGGAAAAAGAAGATTTGGTTTCACTCCCCCCCCCCTGCTTTTGTGGCTCGATTCAATTAATGAAAGATGCTTTAAGCGGCTGCTGCTGAAAAACTACATAAAGCAAGGATAACATGTGAAGATTTGTTTGGGGAGTTGTATAGACACTGCTGAAAGGTTTTGTGCAGCATTTTCCCATTCATTGGCCAAAGCAAACAGAATAATAAGTAGAAAGAAATGGAAGAGAGATAGAAAATAGGGAAGAGAGAGGGTTTTTTTCAAATGGAGGACAATGACAGAAAAAAGATGCTTGCTTCCTTTTTGTACTATTATCACCTTAAACACAAACTCTCAGCTTTCTTTGCACTCACAGGCTTTATGTAGATCTGAAGATTACACACTGGCAATGCCCTTTCCTTCTCAGTGTTGCTAAATGCAGATCCAGTCTTTAAATTGATCCCTTTCAATCAACTGTACATATGCTTAAAAGCCTTGTCAGGTTTGCGTGAGCAAAACGCATGAGTGGATGAAACACTTCAGATCTCAAGTGTTCAATGTCATTGTGGTTAATTAATCAATTTTAATCAGGTTTTGCATATTTATATATAAATCTTCTCAGAAGGGCCTACAATCAAAAAATTAAAATATAAGCAATAAAGTATAAACATTGCAGCTTACGACCACGGATATACTCCCAATATAAAAAGGTTCTTTTTTTTAAACAAAGAAACCTTGATTAAACCTGAAAAAAAGTCCATCACAACAATCTGCAAATGAAATATCAAATTAGTCAGGAAGAGATGGTTTAAACATGCAACTGAAGCATACCAAGGCTGGTATTTTTTTATTATCACAGAAGAGGTGACAAATTAGCATTATTATCTGTCTATTTCTTGGTTAGATTTATGGTCTACCGTTTATTTAGGAGGCCATAGTGGTCCCTCCTACCTTACAATCTTGTAAGGTAGGTTGGACTCAGAAAGTGAGATTCCATGGCTACCTGTTGACTTGAATGTAGTCTCCCTAGTGCCAGTCGAATATCTTAACTACTATGTGTATCTTATGAATATTGAGGACAACAGCAATCCTTTGTGCAAATTAAAAGAAAACTAGTGTTGGACAGGAAGAAAACTACTAGCCAATTTCTATATACAACACATAGATACACAATGCAATTCACTTTCGTCCGGTGTGGTGATGGTCAATTATTCCTTAAATTCTAGAAACAAGTAGTTAAATTTCTTGAAAGGCATTGCAAATAACAGTTAGTAGCAATTACATACTGTGTAAGCTATAAAACTCTCATAAAATCAACCATATGCTTAAAAAGAATCCTTAAAAAAACCATTAAAAAAATCAGTGCAAAAACATCACCATTTATTTCAGTGATTGACCAACAAAATTTATATTCAGTACTAAAATTAAAGCCATCTCATTGTGTCCATGGACTAATCTACAAACTTTAATAATATCTAAAATGTAAGGTGCTAGAACAAATACAAAAACATAATACTAATATCACTAAGATTAAAAATAGGAAATCAACTAGGAATGCAGTGCTATATAAATCTAGGTAATTGGTATGTTATTATATAAAATTATATATAAAACTAAAAATAACCAAAACAACCAAAAGTACAATTGGCTAACACAGAATGTAAAATTGCTAAATCACTAAAATCTACAGGCATTTCAAAACTGAATAGCTTTATAATATAACTTCACAATAGCAAGGCCCCCTTAATTTTTTTTTTTTTTTCAGCACCTAGTTCTTCTCATCTAAGTATTTTCTTGAAGATATTTCCATTTGGAAAAAAAAAAAGCCAAAAGTAATGGAAACCAAAGCTTAAAAAAAAAAAAAAAAGAAGACTGACTTAACTTCACAAAATCTTGTAAACAATTTTGTTTTGTTAAAAGAAAGAAAAGAAATGCAAAGAAATAAATGAGCTCAAACGCAATGGCAGAAATTTGAAATGAATATTTACCCCCTGTTGCTTTCTGAGAAATGAATGTAGCTAAATTTCATAGAAAGTGTGACTATATGACTAAGTGAGTATGTGTTAGGAGATCAGACTGGCAGCCCCAGGGTGAAATCTAGACTCTTGGGGAAAATGATTCATCTGCTTCTTTCAGTTATCAACCCAGAGTTAAAGATGGGTTGGTGGGGGAGAGAAAGAATGCCTATGTTTCTAAGGGACTCAACATTCTAGGGAAAAAATGGTAATAACAATCACCAATTCCTTCCTCAAGTTAATTTCACACTAAGGCTACATTCGGATATCTCACAGGTGTTTTACAGGAACACAGAACTTGCCTGAACTTAGATCAGATCATCGGTCCATCCAACTAAGCATTGCCAGTGTTTCTCAATCTTAGTAACTTTAAGATGTGTGAACTTCAACTTCTAAAATGCCCCAGCCAACATGCTAAGTGATAGCAGCTTTCCAGAGCTTTAGATAGATTTCATTTCACGTTACTTCAAGATGCCAAACACTGAACCATGGTTCTTTCATTTGCAAAACGTGTACCGCCATGTCCCAGGATCCCAAATTCTTCTTCAGGTTTATGTTAAGGAAAAAAGAAGAAGAAGAAGGCAGATTCCAGCTGAAGGTTAGATCAGTTTGACTAGAAGCCAGTGGTTTAGAACAGTGATGGGCTCTTTTTGGATGGATGTGTTCAAGTAGGGATTGGAGAGCCACCTATCAGGGATATTTTACTCTGGGTTCCTGCACTGAGCAGAAGACTGGTCTTGATGGCCTAAATGATCCTATCCAAAGGAGTGATCTAGATATCAATAGATATTCCAAGCAGCTTTTTCAGCATCTATTTATAAAATATCAAATAGGAGCATGCTGAATTGGAGGTTCAGGTTCAGGGGTTTGAAATATCCAATCCTCTTCTATGTAAACCAGAGTTGATGTGTCCCAGGAGACTAAGCCGTCACCCGTCATATACAACAACCCAGTAAGATCTTGATAAAGCTGCACTATCATCACGGACATGGGAATGTATTAAGCCACAAGACATGGCAGATCAGCTACCTTTAACGTGATGGTTCACATGTTATTGCCCTGACACACCAGGTAAGACACATGACAGGCTTCCAAGTGCAATTCAAGGTGCTGATTTATCACCTATAAAACTCTTCATGGTGCCCAGCCTGGTTATTTGCAGGGCTGCTTGTTGCCAACTGTCTCTGCTCCACCCATGAATCTCGCACAGTGGGCATGCTTCAGGCCCCCTCTACGAAACAGTGGACCCCAGCAGACCTAGGAAGCATGCCTTCCTCTATCACAGGACCTGCCCTGTGGAGCAGCATTTCCCCATAATTGAGATCATGCCGCAAATCTGTTCCCCCCCCACCCTCCAGGCATAGGGCCAGAGCTCTGGATAAGCCCATCTAGAAATGAAATTATTTGAATGAGAATAGTGAATGAGGCTTGGTGTTTCCATTCAGGTGTATGTTCTGATTTTGGTTCCTTTGTTTTTATGGTTTTACCCATATCTAAGTTGCCTAGAGTCACTATTGCCAATGGGGTGGCCATATAAATCATCAAAATAAACGAACACATTTCCTGGGATGGGTGCAAATAAGGAATGAAGGGTCAATGCTATTGAGGAGACAAAGAACAAATAAGGAAAAAATAAAGCACTTCTTCCATTTAGCCATTTCAATACTGGAAGCACAGCTTCCCATGGCTGTATTTCAGTTTTATTTCATTTTTTTAAAATCAGGGAATCATTCATAGACTTCCAACAAACCTTCACATTTGACACCCTCCCACACACTCAGATATACATAAATGACATTACTGATCAAGATTTTAAAGGAACTTTCCTACATATATTTAAAGCATAATGCCTGGATGTTTCTTCCCACTTTTGCATAAAAACAAGCAAAACACGGCTTCTTGAAAGTTGAAATAAGCTTTTAGAAGCATTAACACATCTTGCGTTTTCATGGGTCAAGAAAAGAACATGCTCTAGAGAAAAATATGAGATTTTGTTTATGTATGGACAAATGTTTTCCAGATGTGCAATCTGGAAACCAAACCACACTGTAGAGCTAGCCAACAATTGCAGGAAAAACACCCTGGTCTAGTCTATGTAGCTCTCTCTCTCTCTCTCTCTCTCTCTCTCTCATTCTCTCTCTCTTCTTTCACTGCATTACAATGATTGCTTGGCACTTGGGAGGAAAAAAAATTTTAAAAATCAAAATGACCATTTCAAACTTTTTAGGTCATCCAAGAATATCTTCTCTGCAGATCAATAAAGCTGCTACTGCGCTCTTGAACAAATTATTTTTTCTAGCGTTAAGACTGGCAAAGCATGAGAAATGTACATGATTCTCAGTTTTTACATAAGCTATCCTAATTTGCATTTCCTGGATTTAATTCCTATTGTGGGGGAGATGGGCAGGGGAGAAATCCAATAAATAAATAAATAAATAATCTGAGAGTTAGAAAATAGCCCTATGCCCTACCAAATCTTGTGATGTAGTTCTTTGTGGACCAATGACGTGCCTATCTGCCCTGTCCCAAAAGGCCTGTGAAAGTGTGCATTTCTCCAGACCTGAAGGAAGGGGAAGGACACCAGTGGTGGGATAACCTAAGCCAAGATTAGTTTGAACAAGATGACATCAAGGTATGTGTATTTCCTTTGTGGGTACTATTGGAGGGCACCATTTTAAAAATGTGGCCTTTGCAATAGAGTCTATTGGAGTTGGATGGCTATACTAACTCGAATGAATGAATGGATGAACTTGATCTGAAGTTTTTTGTTTTCTAAAGTAATTGGGCCTGTTCAATGAATTCATGACAGTAGAAATGGGAGGAAAGACATTTTTATTTCTTCTTTCTCCTCTCCTTTGCTACTGCTCCCATGGTTAGCCCCATTTATGCCTATTTATTTCTATAGTATGCAATAGGTTTTTGAGATTGAGAAATGTTTCTAATTATGAAGGAGGAGGGTGGCTACAGGGAGAAGGAAGACTGCATGGTTTGACCTGCAGGGGAAGAAAAATAATCCTCACATAATTGATTTTTCAACACATATTGAAGAAGGAGGGAGGGAGGGAAGGAGGGAGGGACTATAGCCACAACAAGAGTCAATGGAAATGTATTGTGTTTTCCAGAGTTGGAAAGAAACACATAAAGTACTTTATGCAATACAGATTTCTGTACAGAGATGGCCACAGAATCAAGCAGTTACATCAGAATCCAGCGGTTTCATTAGAATGATGAAACAAGTATTGAAACATTGTTACACAAGCTCCACCCCGTATGTGTGTGTGTGGGTGTTTCTCAATGCTGGTTTTATTTGCCTCCCCTTGCCCCTCCCTCCTGGGCAGATGCCCATAGGATTGTTCAGAGTGTACTCTATGTGAAGCAACTCTCTACTGGTTCTTTAGAATCAATGGACCATGACGTACAGTCAGGTCCAGAAATATTGGACTTTGACACAATTCTAACATCTTTGGCTCTATACACCACCACAATGGATTTGGAATGAAACAAACACAATGTGCGTTAACTGTAGACTGTCAGCTTTAATTTGCGGGTATGTACATCCAACTCAGGTGAACGGTGTAGGAATTACAACAGTTTGCATATGTGCCTCCCGCTTGTTAAGGGACCAAAAGTAATGGGACAATTGGCTTCTCAGCTGTTCCATGGCCAGGTGTGTGATATCCCCTCAGTACCCCAATTACAATGTGCAGATAAAAGGCCCAGAGTTCATTTCAAGTGTGCTATTTGCATGTGGAATCTGTTGCTGTCAACTCTCAAGATGAGATCCAAAGAGCTGTCACTATCAGTGAAGCAAGCCATCATTAGGCTGAAGAAACAAAACAAACCCATCAGAGAGATAGCAAGAACATTAGGCGTGGCCAAAACAACTGTTTGGAACATTCTCAAAAAGAAGGAACGCACCGGTGAGCTCAGCAACACCAAAAGTCCCAGGAGACAATGGAAAACAACTGTGGTGGATGACCAAAGAATCCTTTCCCTGGTGAAGAAAACACCCTTCACAACAGTTGGCCAGATCAAGAACACTCCCCAGGAGGTAGGTGTATGTGTGTCAAAGTCAACAATCAAAAGAAGACTTCACCAGAGTGAATACAGAGGGTTCACCACAAGATGTAAACCATTGGTGAGCCTCAAAAACAGGAAGGCCAGATTAGAGTTTGCCAAACGACATCTAAAAAAGCCTTCACAGTTCTGGAACAACATCCTATGGACAGATGAGACCAAGATCAACTTGTACCAGAGTGATGGGAAGAGAAGAGTATGGAGAAGGAAAGGAACTGCTCATGATCCTAAGCATACCACCTCATCAGCGAAGCATGGTGGTGGTAGTGTCATGGCGTGGGCATGTATGGCTGCCAATGGAACTGGTTCTCTTGTATTTATTGATGATGTGACTGCAGACAAAAGCAGCAGGATGAATTCTGCAGTGTTTCGGGCAATATTATCTGCTCACATTCAGCCAAATGCTGCAGAACCCATTGGACGGCACTTCACAGTACAGATGGACAATGACCCAAAGCATACTGCAAAAGCAACCAAAGAGTTTTTGACGGGACAGAAGTGGAATGTTATGCAATGGCCAAGTCAATCACCTGACCTGAATCCCATTGAGCATGCATTTCACTTGCTGAAGACAAAACTGAAGGGAAAATGCCCCAAGAACAAGCAGGAACTGAAGACAGTTGCAGTAGAGGTCTGGCAGAGCATCACCAGGGATGAAACCCAGCGTCTGGTAATGTCTATGCGTTCCAGACTTCAGGCTGTGATTGACTGCAACGGATTTGCAACCAAGTATTAAAAAGGGAAAGTTTGATGTATGATTATTATTCTGTCCCATTACTTTTGGTCCCTTAACAAGTGGGAGGCACATATGCAAACTGTTGTAATTCCTACAACGTTCACCTGAGTTGGATGTACATACCCTCAAATTAAAGCTGACAGTCTGCAGTTAACGCACATTGTGTTTGTTTCATTCCAAATCCATTGTGGTAGTGTATAGAGCCAAAGATGTTAGAATTGTGTTGATGTCCCAATATTTCTGGACCTGACTGTATTTCAGGTTGAGAACAACTTTAAAAGACAAACAGTATAAACATTTAATTTAATTTAATTTAATTTAATTTAATTTAATTTAATTTAATTTAATTTAATTTAATTTAATTTTTCTCTGCTCAACATTTTCTCTTGGAGGATGGGGGATATCTTAGCCATTGTCATGTTATTACATCGGGGGCTGTCTATGTTCTCTCAAAGGGCAGGAGTGGGAAAATCTAATACTTTCTATGCTTTCACTTAGAAATTCCATGGGGCACAGTTCTGAAAGCAGTTTTATCAAAATTTTAAGAATTCTACATTTCTTGGCTATGTTTCAGAAAGAAACTGTTGAACCAGGAGTAATCCTTCACTTCTCCAGCTTCATTCCATTTTATATAGATCATTCTGCAAGCAAAGTCAGTCTTTGAATCCCATCCATTTGTAATAACGATTAACTAATTATTCCTAATTGGGAACAGGTAATTCAATCTATTCTATTTCCAGATTGTGTCATTTTGCATGCTCTTAACTACAGTGTTCTTCTATTTCTGCACACATATTTCAGAGTGCATAATTTTCAGAGATAGATAGATAGATAGATAGATAGATAGATAGATAGATAGATAGATAGATAGATAGATGATAGATAAATAGAGAAAGAGGAAATTGGGGATTTTCTTTCAATAGTTGTAGATGAACATGAGAACATGTGGGGTTTTCTTTCATGGTTTAAGGAAGTAACGTGCTCTATAGAAAAAGATACTTAAACTGATGTTTTGAAGCATTAGGACTGCATTGGAATATTCGGAGAATGGCAAAATCTGTTGAATAGCTAAGCTCCGTTATTCCTACTAGCAACCTCTTATTAATACCTGAGTATTCCATTTTCCATTCTCAGCACATTTGGTGGCCACTTTTTAAAAAGAAACATAAGTAGTGAATTCATCATACCATGACTGGTCATCAACTATTGAAGACATTTTACGCAGTGTAATTGTTAACATAACATCCATTCATTACCAACTGAGCACACCATGATAAATGTAATGATGGAGTCATCAATTTAAGCGCGTCGCCTCCTACTATTTGCTAGAGCAATGGGTGACTTAAGACGACTTATTTTTATGGCATTGTACAGAAAGGTTTGATTTTGTTTCAACAGATACAGTTATTTGGGGCTTCCTGTTACTATTAAGGTTCTTCTGAGATGGACCTCATGAACTTAGAAAACATCATTATATTATTAGTATAACCCATTACAGTGTACCTGGACTGACAGTGTAGCTCATTTGTAGTGCACATACTTGCATGCATACTTTTAATTTCCAGTACCCCATGTAGTTTTAGAAAAGGATTCACTCTGAAATCTTGGGAAACTACTACTAAACAGTGTAAATCTGTGGTAGGCAGTTTGATAAATGAATACATTGATACTTCCTATACACCAGAACCAGTGAGGGATTTTGATAACTGCAGTTGGCATAGACTAGTCCATGCCAGTGTTTCTTAAACTTTTTGCTTTCAGGACCCTTCCCACTTTTAAAAATTATGGCAAACCCCAAAAGAGCTTTTGTTTGTATGGGTTATATTTTCAATATTTACCATTTTAAAAATTAAAATGGATGCATTCATAGAATACTTATTTTTTGAATCATGTAAAAATAACAATATCTAAACCCATTATAACCCCAAAATAAAATATTTTTCAGGAAAAAAAACCCTATATTTTTAAACAAATAAAAATAGTAATGAGAAGAGTGACACTGTTTTAACATTTTGCAAATAACTTCAATATCTGGCAAACAATTTTGATTTCACTGACCCCAAAGAGGGACTTGGGGACTCCCAGGGATCTTCAGACCACACTTTAAGAAATACTGGTCTATGGGACCAAAAATTTCTAATTTTTTTGCAATATTCTAGTTTTGTCTTCAGAAATCCCTGAACACATCCCTTGCCCCCATGGATTTTTGCCATGCTCAGGTTTCTGATTGCTGCCCTGAATGTAACTGATCAAAACCAAGATCAGCCCTCAGGCTGATGGAAGTTGTGAATGTTTGATTTAGACAATACAGCATTAGTGATACCAACTAGAAACTGTCTTGCAGCATTTATATATATAAAAAAATCACAGCAGTAAGTTTCCTGGAAGAGTAACAGCAGGAGGAGAGATTTTAAGCTTTGGGAGAGGTTTGGTTCTGAATGTTAATATTATTTAACCTAGTTGTGAATTACATCGTTTCCCATAATGCCAAAAGCAATCTCACATTTTGCTTACCAACTTGCCTCCTTGTATTGATAACTATATTAACAGGCAAACTTCCCTGGCCTTAGGTGAGCTGGTAAAGTTTTACAATTGCACAGCAGCATATCTTAACATTGGACATCATTTGCTTAATAAAGGAACGATGTGAGCAATTCCACAGAAGTCAACTCTTTCCCTCCCTACAGCTGTTGAGTTTCTGGATACAGAAACTGGTTCTAAATATTTTCCCTCAAGTGAAACAAATCTAACTAACCTCCATTTTGGAGGTGGGCCAGGAAGGGTAAAAAGTGAGTCAGAAAAAAAAAAAGGAGAAGAAAAGTATGTGAGGTCATCACCATTCCTCCACTAACAGGGTTCTTCCTCTTTTCTTTCCTTGTTTTTCTTTTCTTTTTTTACTCTTTCATTCTCTTCAAAGCTTCTCTCTCAAGCAGCAACTTTCAAGGAAAAGGCATATCCCTTACTAGATTCTGAACTTTTTGAAAATAAGCCACGGGCTGGCTAGGCCACTTGGGCAAAAGGTTGTCCACCCCAGCTCTAATGAATAGTTGTGCCTTTATACAGATACAATAGATACAGTCTGCTCTATTAAACTTACTTCAGAATAAGAACCACTAGGAACAGGTCTACAGCTTAAGTAACACATGCACATACACACAACTTGTACAAATGATGAGTGAGTTAGTAAGCAATGGCGTATCTAATATACACAATACAAGAATCTATTACAGAATTTAAGTGAGTGGAACATTTCAATTGCTGTTTGACTTTTTGTTTTGCTTGCTTAATGCCTCCCAGTTTGGGTCTGGAAGTTGAATTTGTGGGACAGGCCCTGCACCTGGAGGCCAACACGCCTTTTCCATATTTGCAGAATGCAACCCGTTCCCCAGCAAGCATCACACTGTCGGGTGGCAGTGGGGAGGTAGAAGCAGACGAGGCACTGCTTAAAAAGGTGGATGCCGAAACAAATAGTGAATTCACTGAGGCAGCTAACCAGTTTCCTCCCTAGTCTATTAAGAGACAGACTTTCAGAAAAGGAAACAAAGTTATAAAACAAAATTACAATGCATGCTGCAGCATATGGAACCAAGTAATAACTGAAATTACTACATTAGACTTAAATATTTTATGGTATTGTAATAGGCTCATTCAATAGCTCTTGATGCGGAAGTTAGTAAGACATTCGGCACACTCTCACTCACTAAAATCCCTTCATTTCCTACTTTAAAATCCAACTCTTTCGTAAGTGTTTTAACATACCTCTATGTAAGCCTGCCAGGGAGAGGGTAGCCTTAAAATTAACCATTGAAAGCCATTAGAGATAATTATCTTCAAAAAGAGCAAAGTTATTTTTCCCCTATGAAAACCCTCAGTCTCTGGAACTCCTTTCAACTCGAAGTTTGATAGGCACATTTGTTCGAGAAAAAGGAAGGACTGCTGTTTTTATAATGTGCAATTTTCAACTATACCTAAAGCATATAAATATTTTCCATGTGTAATCAAAATAATTTAATCGATTTACACTGGTACACAGTCTGCCCCTCTGGATGTAGTGAAACAGATGATGTTGGCATCTTTTAAAAAGTCAAACATGCTGAAGGAGAAAAAGAAATGGAAATAACATATTTAAAAAGAGGAGGAGGAGGAAGACAATTGCAATTAATTGAAAAAAAAAAAGTTTCATTGCAGAGTGAGACAAATCTAGCATAGAAAAATCCAAATCATGGTTTTTCTTAGCATGAGCCATTTCAAAACCATGGAAACTGGAAGCAATTTAAAAGTAAATTGATCCCCAATAGGGAGCTATGTAAGGAAATTAAAAGATAATCAGATCTCTAGTAAGAAAGCAGACATATACTGTGTGTGCAGTTTTGTCACTAGACCCAATGCTAAGATGAACCTAACAAGAAGGAAGTAAAATAAAAAGATAAATTGGCCAAATGAATGTCTCAGGAGAAATGGATAAGATATATAATGTTACCAGCTCCATATCACCAGCTCTGTTTAATGCAAATAAAAAAAAGGTCCCCTAGAAAACAAATTATTACTGATTTTCACATTTCATTATTACTGAAAATGAAAATGCACAAAACTCCTGAGTTTTGAGTCTGGAGACAACACAGCAGTCCCACAGTATACAACAAAAGATGTATTGTTATAAAGGTTTTGGAAAATCCAAATGAAAATAAAAGCCGAAGTCGTGTTTTTAGTCCTGATGGATCTGCTTTTTAAAGAAATGTTAAGAGCAGCCCACTGAGGGATGAGTAGATTGGGGATTGCTAAAGAGAGACTGCAACAAGGCAATCGGTGCTGGTGATTTCTTAAAAATGTAAGTCAAGCTCATATCATAGAAATTTGATGAAGTTTGACTTGGTCTTGCATAGAGAGAGAATAAAATAGTACCTGCCACAGGTTTTGGTTTTGTTACCCAACACATTTCTCCATCTCCTCTAACAATTCTCAGATGAAAATAGGGCTGACTTTGTAACATTATAATTGAAACACCAGGGATGACCCGAAGGATCTTTCTTGCTCCAGCACGGTCAGGATTACACATAGCAGAATATTCAACCATGTCTCCAAATGCTATATTTGGATTCTCTGCATTAATACATCCACCGCTGCTTTCAGAAGCAAAATGAGCAAGTTATTCAGGTGAAAGATGTACTTTAAAGACATATGTTGTCTACAATGCCTGACCAACTGTTCCAAATAGAATTCTGTAGGAGTATGTGAGACCAGTCAACGCGCCTGGGCTTTTCAATATTTACAACCCACACAAAAAAGGAGACATTACCGGCCAGAGATATCCAAACATACTGTACTATTTTATTTTATTTATTTATTTAACAAATGTATATGGCCGTCCACCTCATGCACAGTGACTCTGAGTAGCTTACAAAGTGAAATCCCCAATACAAAAACCCATTGACCCATTTTGTGTACGCTTACCCATTTTCTCCCTCCCCAATGTTCCACCCAGGCTATTTTGGAAAGAACAGATTAATTCAGGCTATTGAAAAGGTTAAAAAATGCAAAATAGATTTGTGAGTGTCCTGTCTGACAACATTGGGCCTCTGATTTTTGTGTTGCTACTACTTATAGTAGAAGGAAAAGAAATCTTGGAACAGGGAGTAGGGGAGGGTGAGAAGCCATACCTCCCCTACTCCCTGGCTTGGCAGTCTTGCTACCCTTCTCCTTCCAACAAAGTGGTCTCATTTTCACAGAGGCTATGCTGGAGAATTTCCAGGAAGCATTTTTCCACTCAGCCATGAAGTCTCAATATACAGTGTGCCATTGAATCCTAGTTGCTAAGATCTAATAAAGGAATAGTTATGAGTTATTCAACTTATGAATTTGTCAAAGATTAGGTGGACTGACTAGCCGCTCTAAAAAACAAGTTATTGGATCACCCAGGCCATTCAATTAATACAACAACCCTTTTTCTCCTCTTATTCCTCTTTTCCTATTACATTCATTGTAGTTTTCCTGAATCAATTTTCTCTTTCTTCCTCCTGTCATTCAGGGATTCATCCTCCACTTTTTATCAGAATTTTCAGGTTAAAAAAAACTCCCTTTAACCTAGACAAAATTTTCTAGGAATAGAAATATGGAGAAAAGAACTGGTGTAAAGAGTATAAAACAGAGCTTCACAGAATAAAACTGAGCTATTAAGCACTCCATTGCTTAATCTGAATACAATATTATTTCTGTGTTTACTCCCCAAAACACAGACTTTTAGAAAGCCACCCCATTACTAAAAAGTACTCCTCAGTTCAAAATAATGTTGTCTTTAAAAAACAAAACAGAACTCAATTTTCAAAACTTAACCATTTAAATTGTCAAATTGTTATTCGACCTGTGACTAGAAGGAAATATGGCCTTTTTGAACGTTTGCGCGAAGAGGACTAGGGGAGGGGAGGGGAGGAGGAGGAGAAGAGAAGAGAAGAGAAGAGAAGAGAAGAGAAGAGAAGAGAAGAGAAGAGAAGAGAAGAGAAGAGAAGAGAAGAGAAGAGAAGAGAAGAGAAGAGGATTTTTCTTAGCTGAGCAAGTTATGGCTGTTTTAGACATGCTGTTGGTAGGAAGGTGTTTGTGATTATAAGATATTAATTAGATACATATTACACAGAAGTGGAAGTAAAAAAAGAGAACCATAGGCCCATGCTGAATTTAACACAAAGACCTGGAGTTAACACCTATATGATGACTCAGTTCACACAACAAACCCACAGCTTTGCATGCTGTGGTAACCTTAGTTAGGGTGAGCTAAAGCCTGAACTTCAGTTACCACAGCATGCAAAGCTTGGCTATTTTTTAACTTGGGTTTTTGTTTGTTTGTTTGTTTTTGCAGCTTATAGAAACCTGCCTTGTTTACTTGGTTGATTATTCAGGGCCATGTGCAAACCCAGAAAATTCTTCAATTCTGTAACGTAAGTGTTTTCTGCAAACCCAAACAGAACATAGAGTAAAGCTGGTCAATCTCACCCCTCAGCCTTATCTCAAACTAACAGAATGTTTTTTGGGTTTTTTTTTTAAAAAAAAAACCCTCCCCCAAAGATAAAAATAAAGGTGGAGATATAAAATAGTGATTTACCAGAGATAAGGAGCAAAAAAGGATCTCTCGTTAATAACACTTGAGCGTCTATTCCTGCAGTGCTACAAACAGCATATTGCCTTTGCTTGGTGTGGATTTATAGGTAAAAGCAGCCTTAGATAAGAGTACAAAATAACAAATTTTTGGAACCCTGAAGATACGCTTCTCTGTACAAAGAGCAACATAAAATATGTCATGGTGTGGGAAGATAAAACTTTTATTAGGATTTACTTAGGACAAATTGCAAAACTTGTCAGACAAAGATCCTAGTTCCCTCTCTGGTCCATCTTTCACTTGGCTGCATTGAAAAAAAAGATGAAGTCTTCTGAGGCCACTTCCCAGGCCACCAGCTGAGGGTCCAGAGCAGAACTGCAATAGTGTTTTGATGCTCTACAAACACAAACACACAAGCACACCTAAAACAACTCTGTGGGTCTATCTCCTGCTTTTCCCATTTTGGCAGTTGCTGTTTTATTCCAACTTTAGCGTTCTTCTCTCATATAACTAATAGGTTGGTAATATTTGGTGTTGGGTCAATAAAATTTTTACTGTTCACCATAGAACCTCCCTTTCTTCTGCATCTCTGACTGAAGCATAGTTTTGGATCATAGAATTTCAAAAGCTACATCAATGATAACAGTAGAGTAGCTCTCAAAGAATGGCAAAATTATCAACTTTTTTTTTTTTTAAATGGAAACAATCATTTTGAGGCAAATGTGATATTGGGGTGCATTAGCACAGAGGAAAGTAATTGTTCTCCTCCCTGATCAGTTCCCATTTGCAATACTCTGTCCAGTTCTGGACATCGCAGCTCAAAATTGGAGCAAGTCCAGAGGGGGATTAACAAAGACTAGAGTGTGAAGATCTAGAAGCCAAGCTCTATGAGGAACAATTGAAAGATTGGGATATCTCTATCTACAGAAAGGTTTACTAAGGGGGCACAGGATGACAATCTTTGGAATATATACTCTATTGCCATAGAGGGCAGGACCAGAACCAAAGTTAAAATTACAAAATGAATTAAAGCTAGATGTCAGAAGGAACCTTCTGACAAGTCAAAGTTGTCAATCATTGGAAGAAGCTGCCACATGACATGGTATATTCTCCTTAGCTAGAAGCCTTCAAGCAGAAGTTGAATATTTGTCTGTCAGAGATGCTGCAGTACATCCTGGACAGTGGGTTAGATTGGGTGACCTCTATGTCCCTTCCATCTCTATGATTCTATGAATTTAAAATCCCTATTTCAGAACAATGCCTTCTTAGATAAATATATTTTGCCTATACCAATTCTCTCACCTAGGCATCTTCCTTCCTACAGAAATCATTTACAGAGATTAAAAATGACATCCCAACAGTATTTAGACCTTCTTCTCCTAAAAACATTTTAACTCAGAATTGCTTCTCGCTTCTGCTTTCTCCTCCTCCTGCCCAATTTTGTTTCCATTTGTTCTGTTACTGAAAAACACTCTAGGAACCTTCTTCAGTGCAGAATTAGGTATAAATAGCCAAAACAAATAGAACTAAATAATCAGTTCATTCACTTTGGCTGAGGTGTCTTGCATCCAACAGCAGGTCAAGCATAGGAAGAATGAGGGGCGGGAATTAAATGGAAGGTTTATATTAACTTATAAAGACAAGTTTGTGTTATTCTATCTGTATACTGAGGTCTAAATTTTGGTTTGGAGAAAGCAGTAGGGGTCATCCAGGATAATTTGGTAGATCCAGTTCAAGATTCATGCATAGTTCTGTGATCCATTCATCCATACATATGTACATACCAGCAAGCAAACAAGCATATATGAAGACTAGTGCTGGGAAAAGGAAAAGAAATCAGCTGCATCTTTCCAATCACTTTGATTAAAGAGAATTTCCTTTCAACATTTCTTCTAAAGGATAAACTGTAGCAGGGAAAGAAATTTTCTAGTTTTTTGTTTTTTGGTTTGCTTAGATTGCTGTGGTTCTGCAACCATTAAGTGGAAAATCTGCTATTTGAAAATAATTTGGGGAATTTCTTCCCTCGTAGAAATTCAGAGAAATTAACCTCTCTGGCCCAATTTCAAAAGAATTTCAAGAGGCCATTTGTCCCCGGCTTTAATTAAGAAGAGCATTGATTTTTTGTTTTGTTTTATTTTTATCACATCACACGCTCCCCTTATTTCTGCAACATGAACAAGCCATCAAAGTACATTTTAAAGACTGCACTAGCAAACAGAACATAGATTTTCGAATTTACTAGCTACTGTGTAAAAGTTCACCAAGAAACAGATGGGAAACATCTTGAAGGTTATGGTTCCTTTTTCAAAGATACGCTCGACTTCTTAAGGGGGAGAGACAGCGAGAACAAGAGATGTGGTGTGAAATATATTTATGTGCAATTCCTGTGATATATATGCGTGCACACACACACACAATTTCTGTGATATATGCACACAGAGTACATACAAAGTGTACACACAAAGTGTGTGTGTGTATGTGTGTGTGTATCTCACACAGAAATTGTACAGGAACCAGGAATCCATAATATATATAATCTGTAATCTATCAATAATGTGTGCGTGTATACCTATGTGTGCATATTTATATATATGTGAATCAAAGGAATTGTGAATGAATCCCTAATATTACATATACTATATAATCCATAAAGGGTTTCCTTTTATGTTCCATTATCAACACAGATAAATCTTATTCTTTATTCTGCAGATTATTGGTTAATAAGTCTCTACACTAGAATGAAAATCCATTTTGCATTGTCCTTCTAAGGCCTCAGGCATTTTTCCTTTACCAATAGAGCAATATCAAATGTAGTTGTTTCTCTTCTGCAAATGCCCTTTGGAACAGAGGTATCATTCAACATTTATGAGCTATATTAACCTTTCAGTCCCCAAACTTTCTGAGAACTCAACTTTTCTAGCAGTTGTAGCTTGGTGAACAACAACCATGAAAAAAGTATTTTCCTGTGTTGATTTCTGGTAAGACACCTAGATGTTTTTAAGTTGAAAGAATAAATATCATTTCTATAAAGCAATTTGTGGAGAAGGTGAAAATCAGTAATGTTAATTGGTTTAAATTAAATCAATCCTGCATCTCCTCTCAGCAAAACGAATCCATTTGGGATACATTCTAGACCATGTGTGAGAAGTTTATCTGGATTTTTGCTAGGAATTTTCACCTCAGATCCATTCTTTATTCAGATCACAGCTTTACACTTCACTTCTCATTTGTCCTTCTAATTCTGACATTCCTTGTTTGAATAGCATCACCATCACAATTGCCTTTGCATTTCCCTTGCATAAGCCAAAATGTTAGCCAACATTTTATTGCTGGCTGGTTTCCCCTAAGCAGTTAGGGTTTTCCCAAGTGAATTCCTGAATGAGGCTGTTAGCAGTGTCATGGTATATTCTGAAATGTGGGAACTCAACATGAACCTTGGAAGAAAAGGAAAAACGGTCCCACAAAGATATAGGCACACTATTACTCATAAAGATATCTTGTGTTTATTCTGTGGTTTACTTTCAAAGAAGTTAACATTGTAATTACAGCTGCCATCATAAAATACAGATTCTGAAAGCAAACCAGCAAAGCACTGATAAACTATCACAATTAAGTTTATAAAGCAGAGTTGCATCATTACCTTAGATAACATTGGGTTGAACTCACAAGTGCTAACTGCTGACTGCCTAGCTCAACTTGCAGAACAGGTTGAGTACAATAAACTATGTTAGCCAGCTAAAATGCAGATTTGAGTTGTTGATTATTAGAATTGCCAACTACTGCAAAGATGTACTATCCTTCCATTCAAATGGTGATCATGAACTAGGAACGTCATGAAAGATTAAGAAAGTAGCATCCGGACTCTACTTGATTATTTCCCTTAATGTTTTATTTCTTTTCTGACAATGCATCAAAGAACCACAAAACTTAAGAGCCTCTCTATCTTCTCATTTTCTCACCAGACCAAGGAAGGTCCACTTGCTACAGTGGTGCTCTGGCAGATGACATTGCTGTTCCTGCTCTGAAAATTATATGGAAGGGATGCTCCCTTATGTTCATCTCTAAATCATTCTTTTGCAGAGATATATATTACTCAGGATCCCAAATATCCTATGCCTTCACCATAGCATTATACTCCATATATATTAAGGGAAAAAAATTGTCATATCTTACTTCTTTACTCTTGATTTCTGCAATTTCTAATTCCAAATTTGTCAGGATGTAGTCGGGGATCTATCAAGGTTAATTTTTTAATACAAGAGGTTCATTAATTTCATGCAAGAGTCACTCAATAGCACCAAGATGTTCAGATAGATAGATAGATAGATAGATAGATAGATAGATAGATAGATAGATAGATAGATAGATAGATAGATATAGATACAGATACAGATACAGATACAGATACAGATACAGATACAGATATAGATATAGATATAGATATAGATATAGATATAGATATAGATATAGATATATAGCTTTTTTCCAAGGATACAGATGATGTTAAACCAAGTTTGAACTTCTTCTCCCACAGGGTCAATAATTTAGCTTGGGGAATACAGTAAGCTATTACTGGACACATGATGATAGAATTTTAGATAGCACTATTTTTTCACTTAACTCTTCAAGAAAGCATCTGGTGTGAAATCTATCTAGCCGTAATTACTAATACAGCTCTGCGCCAGGACTTCTGAGCTTCTTTTAATGTGTCCTTTTTAAATGTATAGCTTTGTATCTTGAAGTTTTACTGCTTCCTCTTTTTATCTTCTTCTTTTACAAAGACAGAGAAGCACCACTTTGTTCCCCAAACTCCAAAGACAGCATTTGCACAAAGAGATGAGATTGTAGAAAGGCTAGAACTGGTGTAATGTTAAGCCACATCAGCCCCCCCAATCTGCCATGTTCAGAGAATTTCCACCTGTCAGGAAATCTTTATTGAAGTTCTCTATAATTGTCTCCTAATTATCCTTGACCATCTTGTTTGACCCTGGATTAAGAGACCTTGTTTTTAAGTGATGAACCAGCTTAGTTAGAAGAGTGGAGGGAGAAAAAAAGTTCCCCCCACAAAGATAATAAAGGCACCAAGTTAAAATGGCATGCATCAAAATTATTTATTGACTACCTCACGATTTGGATGAAAAGAGTCACACTTGCATATCACTTGGAGCAATAGAACAATACTATTTAAACCAATAAGAGACACATCTTTAATTTGGAGATGGGAAAAGGAAGTAACTATCTTGTCCTGTTGACTACAGCGGCAATTTTTGGAAATCATCTTAGGAATCTGTTTGTGAAGATGGCACTCTTAATACATATGAGGGTTGTTCTTAACATTTGTGGACACTGTGTTCAGAAAAGTCTAAATGAAAAACAGTAGCATATGAAATAAAATGAATAAAACATGGAAGAAGTAGATAGAAAGCAAATAACCCTCTTCATTACAATAGAGAATAATGAGGCTTTCTTTCTTTCTTTCTTTCTTTCTTTCTTTCTTTCTTTCTTTCTTTCTTTCTTTCTTTCTTTCTTTCTTTTTCTTTCTTTTTTGGAAGCTAGATGATGCATTTAACTTTTGTGGACCAGATGAGAGCTGCATGAGTGATGCAAACCATGTAAAGCCACGACACAAGAAGACATTTTCTGATACATTCATTCCCCCCCGCCCCATGATTTTTTTTTTTCAAGGAATTGGAATCTTTTTAAAATAAGCTGTTATAGTATATACTACAATGATTCAGTGTTTCTTATCTCAGAATGGCAACAAAAGCATCTCTTTTTTTTTCTACAATGGACTCATCGAGATTACAAAAAATAGCACAAGAAGGCTGCATATGGCTTGAAGGTCCACAAGTTGTTCAAAGTTGCACTTGAGCTTCAAAGAATCTGAAAGATAGAAAAATCAGAATAGCCAAGGGGATATTTGTCTCCACTCAGCCCAGACCTAAATATATGACTTAAACACAAGACATAATCACATGATACATGATGAAGAACGACCTGAAGATCTTTAAAAGAGCTTTAATTGAACTCATGGAGGAGAAGACTACCAATGGGTACCACTTATGGTGAATAGAAGTCACTGCTCACTGTTGAAAGTTGGTTTCATGATATCAGTTGTGAACATGAATCAGAGACATTATTACTTTTATACCCCCATGAGTAAGAGACTGGCCAATTTTAATGGCTGGATTTTTGATAGCACCATTGCGGCTACCATCTTAACTTTGTTGACCATACCCTGAGGATACCCAGGATTCAGTAGTTCTTCTTTCTGATAAAAACATGCCACAATTAGCACATCTTTATATATATAAATGGAAAGAACCTGAAATTTAAAATGCCTGGAGAAAAAAAGCAAGATTGACAGGAATGTACACTCAAGCGGCAAACTCAGAATACTATTTTGCAGAGACTTGGATACCTGTTTGTGTTTTTATTTTTTTAGTCCCCTAATGCCTTTCAAAGTAGAATATCATTTTGAAATCATTCTCAGGGATAGAGTGTGATATTCTTGCACTTAACGGGAGTGGATGAATGTCCTGTTTTTCATTGCACAATCATCTCTCTAGCAGTCTGCATAAATCTCTGCCTACCCATGTTGTCATTAAATCCTAAGAATTTTAAATCCTCTCCCCTCCCTGGCTTTTTGAGATAGGGAAATATAGTCAACCAGGAGTCTTGAGAATGATAGAAACTTGTGTCACTAAACAAGCAAACACCAGCAGGAAAATCATCCTCCATCATATCCAGCAAGAATGCAAACTCAAAAACACCACCAGGAGAAATCGATATACTACTAAAACTTTCAGTGTGTTTATCTGTCTGTCTGTACCCTCAAGTTAGCCCAAATGGTACACTATACCACAACAATGTTTGAATCAAGGTACCTAAAATCCGCTAGCTTAAAGAATGCATAAAAAATCGGGGACTTGTGTGGAATTGAAATTTCCACAATGTTCAGACCAGCTTTATTCACAAAGTTGTGGCTGTTGCAGTGTCCCCGCCGTCAATGTGATTGTGATTTCTGATGCTCCCTACCCACTTCCCACAAGCAAAGTCAATGGCGAAGCTGGCAGGAAGTCGGAAGTTGCTCCCGTTCCCACTGCTTTTTTGCCCGCCCGTGTTTGTTCTGTTTATCTGTTTTGGTAAGTAAATATTAACTTATTATTGAAGTTCATTTGCCACTACAACTGTTTTTCTATTTATGATATATACTCTTCTTAGATGATCACAGGACCATCTAGCATGAAGGTAAAAAAACCACGGCCAGCCTAAAATTTAATGTTCATTCTGGTCACATCTGACTGCACTACCTTTCTCTCGAAGGATGACCCAATGGGTCACAGAGTTGTCTAGTGTGGAAAAAATTCTCCAACACCCTTGAGAACAAGAGGGAAGAGCAGAAGCCTCTTTCTCAGGGGAAGAAAATGAGAAATTGTAAAGCAGGTTTCACTGGTTGCTAATTAAAATCCTCTATGCCCTGACAAATCTCAGTGTTCTTATATGAGATCATCAACTTCATAAGCGATTTGGCAATGTTGTAAGATTTTGGGCTCTTACATACGTACTTACATACATAAGTACGTAGGGATACAGATGAAAGGATTTCTCCCACATAACAGAACTCATAAGTTTGAACTCTCTTTTAGAGGGAAGGGAAGAATTGGGTATATAAAATTAATAACAATAATGCTCTTTCTCTTACTGATGTATATTGAAATGAGTAGAGGGGAAAACCCATTATGCATTGGGCTCTTCTCTTGCACTTTGGAATTGAGAATTCTGCAGGGCAAAAACCGTAACTTACTATTTAAGAATATGGTTTGCCTTACGTTTTGCCTCCAAGGTCTGTAGTTCGTAGGATCCTGTAGGGCATTTTGTTAACCCCCATAACTGCCACCAGCAGCTGAAGAGAATGTCAGAAGCTACTTTCTATGTTGAAGACTGTGCCACAGGATGTTCCCACTCAAGGTATTTGCAAGCAAGCAAACACTTTTACCAAGTTAGTTAAGGGCATCATCTGCATATCCTCCTTTATACCTTATTAGGAACAAACAGTGGTTATCAAACAGTAATTGGTTGATGTGGTACAGTACGTGGGAACGTTGCCCTTGATCAGGCACAGCTAACACAAACTGCTTTTTTCTCTGGAAATCACAAAAAAAGGAGGCCAGTTTCTACCCCCTTCTAGTTTGTATACCTTACCAGTTACCCTCCTCCCGCCCAGTACATTGGCTGTGCATCTTAGCTGCATTTGCATTAGCTTCTGGCAAACTCTCTCTGGAAAGAAAGACCTGCTTTGTCTTCTCAGCTCTGGAGAAGAAATCCATCATAGGTTCTCCTTGGCTGCAGGAGAATCTCTGACACCAGTCCTTAAGAGACCGCTTGTTTGGAGAATCCACATCCTCTATCATTTCAATCAGGCACCTTCTCTGTTTCCAAAGGACCTCAGTTATTCTTCACAAGTGGCCTAAAGCTAAGCTGAGATCAGAAGATTTGTTCAGCAACTGACAGTTTTCCATCTCAGGGGAAATGCAAAGTATGAGCCATCAGAGCCAGTGAACTGATTTTGTGATACTTGAATGTCTACAATGCAATTTCTCCCTGTTGTTCCAGCAACCTACATTTTGACCCTTCTAGGCCATCCCCTGAATTATTGGCCATCACCAATAAATGTTTCTCCACTAGTATCAGCCATTGGACAAAGCCCTTCATAAGGCCTCCATTTTTTCCCCCACCATTTTCCATGGTCAGAGGAATATGCCTAGGGGCAATATGGTTTTGTAGGGTGAGAAACAACCCACTTCAACAAATGGCAATAAATTATCACAAGATACTTCAGCAGCATATGTCTTTGTCCAGCCGTGGCTGCAGATTTCCATGAACAAATTTCAGCTAAGCATTCTGACTGATAAATTCGTGGGCATAAAGTATAAATCTCTCATTCCGAAAGCCTATCTTGTCAAACACTCCCATTTATTGCCTGCATACTGCAGTCATTGCACAATGCTGTATCCACTTAGCATAACAATTCCATATTTCAAATCCAACTGTAGGTAATGCTAATTACAAGCAGATGCCAAACAGTATTCACATTTACCATATTTGCGAGCATAATACAGACTTATCCACCAGTGTGAGAGTACCTATTGCTTATTAATGAATGCAACACACGTTTTATTCAATGTTTGGAGGGGACATGTTTTCATCCAGCTTTCAAAGATTCTGAATAACCTAACCTATAAACGCGAACTATATCACTCTACAGATATTGTCAGTTGACAGAACTGGAAAACCTCTGTTTGGGAGATGGCAAGCTGGAACTGTATTTAAACTGCAGGAAGGAACTAAAATGTATCATTGTTTTCTATAGTATCATAGACACAGGAAGGGAAGGCAAACTTTTAGCAGCCAAGCTTGATCTCACATTCTCCTCCTTTTCCCTAGAGTCAAATGGATTAGGCTAGCATTAATAAGTTCAGCTCTTTCTAGGAAGAGATGGCACCATTGTTGGATTGAAATCCCACACAGATGTCACCATGGAGTGGGGATATGGGAAATTCATGGAGGGTTTGCTCTTGCTAAGCTATAAACCTGGATTTAACAAAACATGATTGGAATGCTCACATAATTTGCTATGCCTAAACAAATCGTATAATGCCTTAATGCAAGTATTATCAAATGTGGGGAAACCATGGCCCCCTAAAATAATGAATCAGTTTGTGCACATGAATAAAACAAATAGTTTCTTTGGGATTAGGGTTGGGTAAGACATAAATATTCCGTTTTCTAAAAGTTATGAAACTTAAAGCAGATTTTTGTGATTTAGGCTTTTATCTGATGTGATCATGTTTAGCTTTTCTCCCAATAAAATCTTTTTTCCATTTTGAAAGACTAGAAATTAAAGAGGAGGAGGAGGAGGAGGAAAAGAGGAGGGAGAGGAGGAAGAGGTACAGATACTGAACTTCACTAACACAGTTGATCTTCTACAGACAATCCAAAGATTGCACAGACATCAGGTCGTATACTGTTTTGACAAATAGCTAGACCCTCAGATTTAGCCATTTCTTAAAACTTCATCTAGGCATTGTTCCCCATTTTGCCTGCTTTGGGCTTACTCAGTTAAAGTGAGAGTGAGTTCCTTTCTTGCCTGCACATGCTTAATCAGCCTAACAAAAATATAACCCTCCCTGTAGGTTGCTTGTGATGCTCTATAGACACGCAACTGAGAACCCAGGCTTAATGTGATAGCATGTCACAAACCATCAAGATGATGGCTAATTCCCACAAGTTGCTGAGTCATAACTACTGCATCCCATTTGAGCTCAGCCACAGCCTTGATATTAGTCATAAGAAAATTCAGGCTGTTGCAACAATGGTTAAATCCTCCTCTCTAGCTTCCTAGTTATTCCAGCTGCTAAGGATACTCCAGCTGCAGGCTAAGGACCACAGCTTGAGACAGATTTAGGATTAGGATTTGCAATCTTCCAGGAAAAAAATCTTTGCAGCTCCAAGGAAGTATCAACAGGACCAAAAATGAATCTTTTGAGCAATGAGAAGGATGACAAATTCTCATCACCAGCCTTTCAGTTGGCAGGTCATGAATAAATTAAATGAACTAACATCCTGGGAGCCATCAGACATTTTGTGTGGTTGTAGGGAGCAGGTTATATTATTTTTGACTAGTCTCTACCTTGGGTTCTGAGGATGAAAAGGGAGAATACAAATCTTAGCACTGAGACACTGAAAATCTAGAAAGGGTTGGGATAGAACGGGGATATATAACTCCTGAGTTCCCTACAACCTATGATTTTTATGGCCTGCATCCACTTGTCTGTCTCCATCTGGAGCTGGGTATAACTCTGCTCTATGAATAGTTAAATGGGCTTCACTTTGCTGGCCTTATCTTGCTTTATTACTGCTGTGTCTCGCCTAAGCTAAAATTCCTAGTTAGGAAGGTTTTGTTTGGATAAAGTGTTGAAAGAAAGCAGATTTGAGATAAAACTCAAGGAATTTCTCAGAGGATTCTGCTTGGCATCAAGGGAGAGAAAAAAAAACCAAGTTAGAACAATCTAAAAGCATTTCTATTTAAAGTCCTAGAAAGCCATCAAATAGTGAGCATATGACATTGTGTCAGAACAAAAGGATGAATCCGCAACCAAGAATAGACGGTTACAATATCTTTTGGCACAATTGCCATAAGTACTTATTATGAGTGAAAATTACATAGAGGAGCACTCGGTTGCTATACACCATTGTTGTTCAATCAGGCAGCTGTGGGACCAGCATGGACAGTAATGATACAGATACTTAAGAAGAAATGGAAAGTTTTCTTAAATGATTCTATTTAATGGATGTTTATGACATCAGTTTCTGACATGCCATCTGTAGGCACTACAATGAGTGCAAATAAGTGGTTCGGAAAATGCAGGTACAAAGGAAGGATTACAATGATAATTCCTTCAGCACAACATGAAGGATGCAAATAAGATAAGAAATCACAAGCCTACCTGTGGTAGCCAAAGTTATCCATAATATTTATGTTTTCCTCATCTCATTTCCCAGCAACCTTAAAAATGAGTTGGTCTGGATGTCAGGTTAGGAGGAAATGTAATTTCCTTGTAAAGTATGGGAATAAATTACCCAAAGATGTCACCTTTAAAAAAAAAAACGTATATAAATATTGAGCCAATTATAACATGGCTGGGCACAAAAGAATCTGGGAAATAGCAAAATGGGCAAAATTAATCATGGATACATTTGACCCAGAATGCTGGTAATGAATATTTAAACACTCTTTTTGGAGGGGGGAGGCAAGTGACAAGGAAGAAATGAGTGGTTATACTAAAAAGCACAACCTGGAAAGAAAATATTATTCCCTTTCCTGTAATTAATTTCAGCTTAGAAGAGTCATCACAGGCTCATCATTATGGGACTGGAGACATTATTTGCTAGTTTTCTGGGGGAGGGGAGTCATGTTCAACACAAAGATTTATTCACTGGTTTATTTGGCTTTATTTTGTTTTATTTTTGCTGAAGCAGGATGCTGAAGGTTACGCTTGGCCTTCAGCACTTCGGGGGGAGGGGGAGAAAAGTTAAAATGTAGACAAAATTAAATGTTTGTTCAGGGCAAAAAGATCATCGTGCTCTCACCATGGAGGAAAAATACCTCATATTCCTAACCGAAGAATCCAGAACAGCAGGGGGGAAAAAAGACTTAGTTCTTGCTTTACAGGAGTTTTGATTTAGTTTTTTGATTTAGGATCCATACATATACTGCTCCAACTGGGGTTAATTTGTGTAGGACTAAATTTTATCTGAATCCTGTACCAAGAAGAAGTTCATAGGTGCTTTTTATGCAAAAGGTTTCCAACCAGGGAGGTCAGAAGTCTCAGGGTTAGTTTCTAAAGTTTTCACAAATGTGCTCCCAGGTGGAAAACCATGAATTTATGGCACTGGCCATTTTTAATGGCTGAAATTTGCAGCTATACTTCTCTGTTGTCACATGAGAGTCATTCATGTGAGTATTAAAACTAAGATGGATTACACAAATTTACTTTTACCTCTGTGGGTAGAAACCTATGCAAAACTGAAGATTTAAATTCAAGCACAATATGTAAGTTAGCTACTTGAAATCTTGTGAATACTACTTCAAATGGTATTTCATGTATATTATTAGGAATGTACAAAACTTAACATTCTAGATATAGGACTTTCTGGGAAGCATTGTAAAATTCCATTTTTCTTCAGGATTGCTTTTGACCATTCCAGGGGTGTTTCGCCCTGCAGAAGGAAATATTTCAGAATAAGCTAAAACTTGTTGCATTCAGGTTCTCTTGATAGGACCCTGAATGAAGGTCTACAGCAGAGTTTCTGATACAGAATACTCTACTGAACAGGGAATGGTGTCCTAATCTGGTGAGAAAAGATACTTTCTTCATTCAAAGTTATATCTACCAGCTGAAATAAGACCTGTTGGGCTTATGCTGCCTGATGAACCTGAGAGGGACTGAGTAGAGTTACACTGGTAAATGACTGTTAATTGGAAGGGAACTTGAAGACTCCTTAAGTGTCCCAGGGCGAGTCTGGAGAAGATTTCCAAGGAGAGTTGCAGGTTGGAATGTAGCCCAGACCAGAAAGAAAAGGACATTTTCTATTTTCTGCAGATGGCTTATTAGAAGGTGAAGTGATGGAAGGTAAAAGGTTCTATCAGCCACAGGGTATGGAAGCCAGTGCCAATCTGAGTGGGAGAGAATTTCATCCAGTACCCTTAGCTGTTACTTATTTCTCAGTAGAAAGTAGCATACTTAGAAATAGCCATGTATATGTATATACCAGACCAATATTATAGTGTGCATATATGTTACTATAGAACATTTAAGGTACATAATATTCAGTAGAGGAAAAAGATGTTCAAATGCCATTAGGTTGTCTTCCCGAGAAATTGGGGGGGGGGGGCAGGCAATGGAACGCAACGATCTAAGGTGTAAATTAGACTTGCAAAGCTTGGTTGAAAGTGAAAGTAGATGTTTGTGTTAATAAAATGAGCGGGGGGGGGGAAGCTTAAGAAGAATTTGCACTGTATTTTTAATCAAATCCTGTGAACTCACAAAAACCCATGATGAGGATATTTCACAGGTTATAAAACCTCTGTCCTTGAGCCAGATGGCCTCATGGATTACTTTTAGTGCCTGCAGATTTCACTTGATATTTGTGATACATGAGAAATAAATCTGACCACACAATATAAAAAGCTAAAATTCACTCCAAGTTGATTTAATGATTGTAGAAAACCTAAGGGTGAAGGGATATATGTCTGACCTTGGGACTAGAGAAGGAATAAGTGATCTGTTAAGGAGAAACTTTAAGAAAAAAATTACTCAGTCCTGAAACAAAGGAAAGTGTGAGAAAATAACCATGCCTTTATTTTATTCAGTGTAAGACAGGGCAAGAGAAATTTGGACAGGCTTTCTAGATTCTGATATTCCACCCTAAAATAGAACCCGTGCCATGCCTGTTTGTCAACCTTACCTACCTCAAAAGGCTGACATTGACAGAAATGTTGCCACTAACAGTCAAAAGTGTTTCCCTTGACTCTGGATGAAAAATTGATTTTAGAAACTTCTAAACCATGGCTAAAATAAGCTTTGAGAGAAGAGCCCTCCATTTTTCTTGTGATAATATATCAAATTTCTATAGACATTTAATCAGAGCTTTAATTATCATTGCAGAAGGATGTGGTCTTTTATTGTTATACTTCTGAGTGCTGAATTTTCAGTCTGTTGACCTAATTACTTTATGGGTCTTGACAATGTGCCATCACATAGTTAAAAACAGCTTAGCTTTTTAAAATTTAAAAGTTTTTAAAAATTAAAATCGCAACCACAAGGATTCAGAAAAGATGCCAATTATGTCTTTTCTGACTTGGAATGAAAGCTCTATTTTCTCCTCAAAAGCAAATTGTAGGTAGTCCTCTACTTACAACCATTCATTTAGCAACCATTCAGAGTTATGACGGCACTGAAAAAGTGACTTACAACCAGTCCTCACACGTACAACTGTTGCAGCGTCTCCACAGTCACATGATGAAAATTTGGGCTCTTGGCAACTGGCATGTATTTATAATGGTTGCAGTATCCAGGGGTTACATGATCACCATTTGAAAGCTTCCAAACCAGCTTCTGTCAAGCAGAATCAATAAGGAACTGTGTGATTCACTTAACAACCAGGTGATTCACTTAATGACCATATGATTCACTTAACAACCACTGCAAAAAATGTCATAAAATCAGGTACAGTTATGTGACGCCTTATACTTAATGACTGAACCACTTAATGATGAGTTTTCTGGTCCCTATTGTAGTTGTAAGTTGAGGATTATATGTATTTGGAGTCCCAACTCAATCAGATCCACAGTGGGATCTGATGATAAACCATATTTTCTTCATCTCAGGATATGAACTCATATTGAATAAGATTGTGCTACTTGCATCTTGCTGAGGTGAACAAGACTATCTAAGAAAACAGCTTTTTTGGGGTGGGATGGGGGTCTCTTCCTATTCCAAGTGGAAATGTGTCAATAAGTCTTGTATTTATTATTTAGACAGGACTGAGAGAAGGACAGAGAGATAGTTTGTTGTTGTTATAACCCAAAGATGGAACACAGCAGAAATAAGTTTTCAAAGTCATGTAATATCAGTCAAAGATGTAATGGTA